>NW_006800099.1:746570-764604 GCF_000485575.1 Poecilia formosa
ATATGTATATATAAAGCTGATCTGCATTGACAAAATAATAAATAAATAAAAAATAAAAATCAACATTTGAACTAAAGTAATTCCAGAGCATGATGCTGCCACCACCATATTTCACCGTGCGTTTTAATGATGTGCTACTCAGTAAAAATTCACTGCTCATTTCAGCAGGTGACAAACAGATTTTCTCATGACTAAGGCCTCCATTTTAGGTGGTCAGTGAAAACTTTTAGGAGGTCTTAATAATGTCTGGATGTTTTCTTTGGAAGAAACCCATCTCCTTTGTCCAGACATAGAAAGAATACAGAATAATGTTGCCTTGTTGAACACAAATAGTATTAGTGGTGCTTTTTCAGTCCTATAGTGTTTCTGGGCAGCCTCTTTGATAAGCTTCTATCTTTTAGTTAGTTATGGAGAAGAGCCCGGTTTTGGTAACGTCATTGTCGTTCTGTATTTTTAAGAACTTTCCCCCCCCTGACTGATACCTTTGTGTTCTAAGATCACTCTGATCTTATGTTACCTTTGTGCAAACTGTGGCCTGGTTTAGTGGATATAAAAGAGCGAATGACAAAAGGAAAGAAAAGGAGGGTTGAACTTTATTTACCAGCTTTGAGTTTTTTATGCTTTCTTGCCTGAGTTTTTGTACATTAACAAGCAATGGTTACATCTGGGATCATTGAAATACGGGTGTATTCATTTAGTCATAATCACCAAAACATAAAGTAATTCTACCTAAAACACAAAAGATATTTCAAGTTTATCAGCCCTAATAGAAGAAGTTTGCTGATTTCTGTTACAATTTACTCTCTTTAAATGGTTGTTTCATTCACAAACAATCTTTTCACAGCTATCCCAAACTTTATCCTCCAGTCCTATGAGCATTAAATGCCAGGGTGTGTAAAATCCTAGCACACGGTAATCCACGTTTTTGCCTCCAGGAAAAAAAAAAGAAAAGAAAAAAAGCTGACTCAAAGGGAACACCCATTCATGTGCAATACCGCCTGAGCTCAATGATTAGTTACCCAAGTCTACCCGTGCTCCTGCGGCCCATTGTTAAACCTCACAAAGAGCGTTTTGAAAGCGTAGAAATGGAACAGGTCTCAGGAGGGGAGTAACAAGAGAAAAAGGAAAGAAAGTGGAGACCTGATTCAGCAGAAAGATGAAAACATTTTTTAAAGGCTACCAAGGTGTGATTACATTTCCACAGTTGAGTCATTTCATTGATGTCTAGGAGAGTCGGTTCTTCAATTTTGAAAGTGTTCTGTTTCTAACCAGTACAGTACACAGTTTACAAAAAAAATGGAAAGTCACATTTACTTTCTAAACAGTCTGGCTGGTTAGCATTAGTTGCTAGCTTTACCTTATCCTTGTAGTTCTTTACTCTGACTATGTTTTCTGTCCTTGTTTCATGCCCAGTGCTGGTGTTTCATACAGTGAATACCGCAGTTGCTCTTAGTTACACATTACCTCTGTGTGTGTGTATATAACCCCGATATCACCTCTATTCTTTTTTTCCTTTTTTTTCCCTCCACTTCACCATTGTCTGGTTTCTCTCCACAGGTAACAAATTAGTTTATTTTTTTCTTGTCATGTCCAGGCTTGTGTTTTCGTTTTGTATTTTCCCTGGATGCTGAACTTCAGAATGCTTTCATTTCATTCAACTAAAGGAAAAAAAACAAAACAAAGCGAGATACCACATTTATGTCGAAGTAGTTGCGACTGGACTGCTTTCTTTAAAATAAAAGCATGAGAGGAACACTACTGTAGGTAAAAAGTAAGGATAGTTTTTTTCTATGTGCGTTAAAAACAGCTTAATTGTCTGGAAAAGCTGTTTAATTGCAAGTCAATACGTGCCTCTTCAGTGAAAGCGAGGGATTTCCTTCTTCCAACACAATTTTTTCAGACTGTTTGTGTGTATCTCTGGCATTCATCACACTCGACCAGTAGCTAAAGGCTCAAAGATATCCACCAGCCAGCAAGATCCAGCATGTTCGTACAGTCAAACCAGTCACTAGGTTGCATTCAAGGCACATCGGTGCGATTCCAGTTTTTTCGCGATAGTCAAGTTTTTAAAAGTGGGATGCTGTCTTAATAACAGTTCCAATAAAATATGGTCTCTTTTTGAACTGATCCATTTGACTAGAAATATATCTGAGTATCAACACCTTTTGTGGCAAAGTGTTTAAGGAAGGCTAGATTGTAGAATTAGTGTTCACAATTTCAGCAATATTAGAGACTAAATATCACATTTTAATGGCAGAAAATCTATACATTTCTTAGAAAAAAAATTATCTAGAATGGAGACAGTAAGTAAGCGTCTATGCAGAAAAGGTAAGAGAGCTCTGTGACAGTAACCAGGTCAGGTGCTCAATCATCAATAATGGCTTCTTAGTCTGAAACACTTTTTTTTTCTAGGATATTTTGATAATTGGAGTCTTACATTTGGGGGAAGAAACACCTGATAGAAGAGAAAACAGCTTAGTTCTGACCACAGCTAGGACAGACCGGGACTAAACAAGACCAGTGAAGGGTTGTTTGTGAACATAAAGTTTTTCAGCTAGGAAAATGCGCCTACCACTATTTCCATTTTCTATGCACTCTCTCAGCCCAAAACAACTCAAGTAGTCATTGTGTGAGAGGGAGACCACGCACTGGATGAGTGTGTAACCCCCCCAAATATAAATACAACCAAAATGTCAGTCTTTTAATGCACAGCTTTGGTCACAGATTATCATTACACCACAAATGGAATGGGCTAATTAACCACAGAGCGCTTTTAAATCCTTGTGTATGGTGCTAGTTTGATAGGTCTCATCTAAAAGAACATTTCTCCGGGCTTCTTGTTACTCAGTGTAAAAATGCCTTTTTAAAACCTCACTGTATGAACTCTAACTTGATCTGCAGACTTTGCCACTACTAGTTCTGTCTTATGCGGCCAATGTGTTATGCTGTTAGGCCTTCTGCAATTTTCTTTTGTTTGGCTGCCTTATGCTGCACAGCGGTAATCAAAAACATGTTGTTGACTCTGCAGCTCGACATTTCGAATGGCCACACAGAAGAATGAATTCAACTCTAACGCTATGTCATTGCGGTAAAGTCTGTTTCACTGAGAAAACTTTGCGTATGCAATCACACATTCCAGAGGACTTGAGCAGCAGTTTTTATTATCTCCACCAAGACTTCAAGCATTAACCCACTCAGTTGATGCGTGGGTTAATGCATGCATTAACTGAGTGGGTTAGGGTTAGCCTAACCCTGTGACTCTGACGTTTTGTGAACTCAGAGTCACAAAACCTCTGAGTTTTGTGACTTAAAACTCAGAGGTTTTAAGTCACAAATTAAAGACCCGGAATGCTAAATGTTGTTTCAGTGTACGTAGCCTTTAAAACAAAACACACACATTGGATGTATTCACATAAACAATGACTGAAACCATATGTGGCTTCAACACGCAACCTGAGAGGAGAATTATCTCCCTCTTCCACTCTGATGGAACTCCTACTTCCTGCTTCCTGTCCTGTTGTCATGGCGATAATTCAAGCAGCTACAGAGCAGACCGCTTATATATATATAAATATCAACTCAAGCAGTTCAGAAGGTCCGCCTCTCTTTTTGTGCGTTTGCCTTTTCATAACGTCAATTAATGAGAGAGCGACGACGGAGGATAAAAAGAGCGCAAAAGAGGAAGACGTGCAACAGAAAAGGAAATTGGCCCCTTGTTAATCTGCTTGTCATGACTAACAGAGAAATCCAGCCTTTGATCATAAGCGGTGTGGTCACTTTTGCAATATGCCTGAAGAAATTAGCTCAGGAATCGGATATTTAATTTGCTATCCAGCTACACAGAAAAGCAAAAATTGTAATTTTATTAACATAAGCACTCGTGTTCATTGCACACGTAGCTACAGCTATAGTATACTGGTAATTCGGTCCTGCAGTAAGACGTGAATTCAACATGGTGCAGGATATATTTCTCGGAGATATTTCTCCAAATTGACATTGTCATGCAGGTTTGCAGATTCATGATGCAAATTTTTCTTTCCACCACATCCTAAAGGTGCTTTGTAGACCAGTGGAGTACAGTCAACTCATCGTCATGCTCAAGAAACTAGCTTGGAATGATTTGAGCTTTGTGACATGGTGAATGACCCCACTGAAGATGGGTACACTGTGCTCATAAATGGGGCACCAATATTACTCTGTGACCTGCCATGTTTAAAGACTGTACATCTGGGCACATAACAACTACATCGTAGTACCATCACCACCAGAATGAAACATTGACCCAAGATCAGGTGTGTTCATGCACGTCAAACGTGGACTCATTTAACGGGGAAACGTTTTCCTTATCTGTTAAATCCTATTTTGGTTAATTAGCTAACCGTGACCTCAGGTTCCTGCGTAGTTGATGGGAGTTCCACCCGGTGCGGTCTGCTGCTGCTGTAGCTTATCTAGATGTTGTGTGTTCAGAGACAGTGTTCCACATATCTTGGTTTTAACAAGTGGTTAGTTGAGCCGCTGCTGCATCTCTGGCATCTCAAATCAGTCTGCTCATTCTGAAAAGCGTTTCAAATCATCCATTTGAATCCCGATAGATTAGTCTTTTTTTTATATATATATACATATATATTCAGACCAGCCCGTCTAGTGTAAAAGAGTCTTGTTCAAACCCTTTCTTCCCCATTCTGAAACTCTGGTTGAGCGTCAGCATATTTCATCACTGTTGATTTGTTTGTGTTCACCAAGCGGTTGTGCAAATNATATATATTCAGACCAGCCCGTCTAGTGTAATAGAGTCTTGTTCAAACCCTTTCTTCCTCATTCTGAAACTCTGGTTGAGCGTCAGCATATTTCATCACTGTTGATTTGTTTGTGTTCACCAAGCGGTTGTGCAAATCTAAGGTGGCTGCTTAGTGGTGGGTTTTGCTGTGTCTTCTACACCAAAAGGAGTCAATAACATTACAGTGGGACTTGTCAAATACAAACCCACAGCAGTGTCCTGTTTGAGAGCGTTTGTGCTGCTTGGGCACCTTCAGCTGAGCAGCTTTCCCTCCACAACAAGCTATTATCCCACCACTTCCAGTTGGAGTCCGAGACGCTGCGACATAATTCGTCAAAGACAAAAGAACAGCAGTGTCTGACTTGTTAGTCTTTTCTCGGTCAGGTTGGTAAGATGGTTTCCTCTTTAAGAGTTGGTCGTGCAGCTTATCCTGGATAACAAACCATCTATTATTATCCAGACATTGATGAAGGTTATTTTAATCTCCATTAGATAGCGCATGGACACATGAAGCAAAACACATTTTTCAGAAAGCATAAAAAGGCACATGTTGTTTGGGTTTTTTTTTTTTTATCTTTTCAATGTTATTTATTTTAAAGTATTGATTAGACTTAACACATAACAGCACTGAAAGTTAAATATTTATTTCTGACTTGCATGAGATTCACCTGCAATCAATATTATCTGGCATTAATGTTTTACAACCATTCATGTCAATGCCAGGCGGTAATACGTGGATACTGTTCAGTTTTTGTGTATTTATGATACCTAATTTGCTTCCATTGGTTTATTGTAACATTACACACACTTCCCCTTTGTGGTTTTACGACATGAGGACATGAGAAGGGTCATTTGTGAGCATGTTTTTTTTTTTTTTTATCAGAACTTCCAATAGCTCTGTTTCGGTTGCAGAACAGGGTCTATAAGAGACTGAAGGAAAGGAAGAGAAGGTCACTCTGGTCATGTGAAGATGAACTTAGTTTAAAAAAAAAAAAAAGCAAACAAAAAAAAACCATCAGAATTTCTTCTTAGTTACTTTCCTGTAGAATATTAAGTTTTGTCAGGGAGTTGTGTGTTTGGCAGCCAAAACGTTTGGCCCGCTGCTAAATTTTCCTCATCAGTGTGGGAAGACTTTGGCCCAGATGTAAAATGTTCATGCTCGTGTTTTCTGCGGCTCTTTTCTTTTCCAATGGTAAAAAATATAACTTAACACATTTTTTAAGAATATTTTAAAGAGACTGAAATTTTTCAGGTCTTTACTGATAACTGGGAAAATAATTGTTTTTCAGACATACAGAAACATTTTTTTTTCTTATCTAAGAGGTACTGAGAGGCTTCCTTCCTTTCTCCACTCTATGGCCTAAGCCATATGGCGAGGCTTCTGGGAATTTTGGATTCGACCGAGAGTCCGACGTTGGCAATAATTTGGATGCTTTAGACTAACTTAGGTTATGTTTGGTCTACATTTTCTACAGTAAAGCAAGTTTCATGTTGGATACCAGTGATCACCATTCATTACTTGAAACACCAGACGCCATTCGCCATTTCTTTTCCGTGCCTACACCAATCTGGAATGATCACGAGTCTCTCTGCATTGACGCCTTTTTCCTCTGGCATTCAAACCGGCACGTTTGTGGTCGATTCAAATCACGTTAACAAATTTTCTCTCCGGATCAGGAATGACCCGACTTCATGTAAGATGTGGGCCAATTGCTGAACGCTTCACTTTCAAGACACCTACAGCTTTCTGTTCAAGCACTGCAAAGTCGGAGCTCCCCTTCAATTTACTGCACGCTGGAAGTCAGCTGTATGAAAATGTGATGGAAAAGCAGAATATTTCAACTTCCACCACAACACGTTTACGAATCAAAATCCCTTCGGAAAGCGTAGTATTGACTGAGGGCAGTCGCGCGGTTTCACACAGGGCTCATAAAACACTCTTCCTAAGTCCTCAAGAAAGCGGTGGGTGATAACTTCCCATTAACTGCACATACTTAAAACGACAGAAAACTTGAAGGCAAAACAGATAAGTAACGCATTTTTTGTCTGTGCTCGCTAAACACATGACAGCAACTGGAAAGGGAGGGCCGGAGTACAACTAAATTACAGGGGCAGCTGAAACGAGACATTGGGTGCCATGGGAGGATGAGCAACAAAACACTACAATGCTTCACTAGATTCTTAGGCGTGATACTGTTCTCCACAGACTGGCATGTTTTTTGTATTATTTTTATAGCTGTGACATCACTGTAGTCTGAGAAAATGCACTTGACAGATCACTTTTTTTTGTTATTTTAAGCTATCCTGTCATTATTACTCATCCCACTTCTTCATGCATAAAACAACTTTTTTTTTCTAACTTCCTCGTAGGTGTCTGTGCATTATTGGAGTTTTACTCATTGTTTTAAACACCTTTGCCTCTTCACACGAGACCCAACTTGCTATACACGTTTAACCGTGCAAAAATACGGACAAGAACACCGGAGGTGGATGACGAGACATCAGCACCAACATCAGCAGGAGAGGTGCTGTCACAGGATTGAGCTCCGGGAGCCGAGAGAAATAGGTGGCTTGTGAAACGTGTATTCTATTCTCGGACGTGTGGTTGTGGACTTGACATTTAGAAAGTGGCGAAGCACCGTATACCGAGTGAGCTACACCAATTGTAAGGCTCTGTACGGCCGCGCATTGTGTTTCACGCGAGTGACGGGCACGGGCATTCTTTCGCGCACGTGCACGCACATAAATACGATACAATAAAGATAAATGTGGCCTGGCATTTATAGATGGTGTGGTGCCAAGCTGCTCGTGGCGCAGATGGCACCAAGAGAGAGAAGATGGATGGAGGAAGGGAGAGAGAGAGAGAGAAGAAATAAGAGAGTTCTGTGACACCTCTTTTTCTCTGCCCACACTAAAGCTGCCTATTATCTAATCCTTCGCACCATGGATTGGGGGATAGGGATGGTCAGAGAAAGCAAGACATACAGTAGTTGCCAGAAAAATGGAGAGAGAGAGACAGAGAAAGAGAGAGAGAGAGAAAGCACCCATCACCATCGGCGGAGCGGCATTCTACTGGTGGCAACACAAGGCATCATTGTACTGTTACAGAGCGAGGGAGCTGCTGCCTCTGGCCCATTTCTGCCAAACCTGACTCGGCCATAGCAGGACGGCCAAGTTTGAGGCTGGAAAATTTCAGAGTGTAGCTCGGGGTCCAGACCGCCTTGAACTGACTCATGATTACAGTGGGAAAGAAAATCCAAAGGACAGCTGTGCTTTGAACTAAGAGGACTGGTGTGCTTACATTTTAAAGTAAAAAAAAAAACAACAACAACATACATTTCCTGAATCGATTTGGAAGTATAATATGCTTATATTTCTGTAGTAAGGTTTCTCTTGTACAAACTTCCTCACTGCGGCAGACTTAAAGTAGCGAATAATTATGAAGCGTTAAAAAACAACAACAACAACAAAAAAAAACAGATGCAAGGCCATTTAAAATCCCCAAATCTGAAAAGTGTGGGATATATTTATGCTCCAGCTGAATTGCCACCTCCGAATTTTTAAGGATACACGTTTCTGCCAGTTTTTATTAAATAACTCCAGCTCATTCAGATTGTACCAACATTCCCAACTGGACTTGGATACGGACTTCACCTGGGCCATCGAACGCATGGACACGATTTCGTCTCAACCATTCTATTGTAGGTGCTCTATGTTTTTATTGTTCTGCTGCTGGAGGTCGCCAAGGGGATTTCCTCCAGGATCACTCTGTATTTTGCCCCCATCAACATAACATCACGTCACCACCACAGTATGATGTTGCCACCACCATGTTTCAAGCATGAGGATGTTTCTACATGCTACAGTTGAGCCAAATGTTTAAAAAACATTGGACTGAATACGACCCCGATTCAAAACTACGCTCTTGAAACCGTCGGCTTGTGCCCCTTGGTCTTCCTGGTGCTCTCTAAGAAATCTTTGAGGCAGTCCCAGAACTGCTGGAGTTTTCTCAGAATGAAGCAAACGATAGTGGACCACTGGACTGTGCTTTTGGTTTATCCTGGATTTTATTCACAAAAATAAGAGAAGTGGCAACTGAACTGAAATAAAACATCTGGAGATCATTGTGCAAAGAAGTATTGTTCATAGAATGAAGATGATTAGTGACAACACTGACTGTCACACAACACCAGCGTCTTTATTCAGAGGTTTCTTCCAAGCCGCTGTAACACTGACCACTGCAGGAGAGCTGTCCTTCTCACAGCCATCAGCATCTACAGCAAACTCTTTGAAGAGACCAGCATTTCATTTGCTTTATTATCAATGCAGCGCTTTTTAAACAGACAAAACGGAGTTTTACTCTTTCAGAAACAGTTGACAGTGACGCATCTTTCATTCCCAACTTCAAAACGATTCGTTTTGTGTTGGGTGCTTCGCTTAGAAACCCACTGAAATACAAACATTCACACAAACGTTTGTGCAAATAAAGCTTAAGGAACGCTATGAATGAACTCCTGCAAGGCACATAAATATCTGCGAGCGTCAGAAAGTGTGTTGTTGTACTGCACACCGCCAACACATCGCATCTGGAATAAATTTGCAGCACTTTAAACCCAGCCTGCCTCTCAAATATTTGACTTCAATCTTTTCCAACCACCTCAAAGACGCTGAACGCAAAGAATGTCTGGTGTTTATATTACAAAAGCAGTACAGGGACACTTTTGTTCAAAAACTGTTCTGGTTTGCAGCATGGGAATGAGTTACAGTTTCCACACACACACACACACACACACACACACACCTAGAACCTCAGGAAGGAGCCGCTGCTGTGAAGTCTATTGTTTTGATGTGCTGGTCCAGCAACAGAAAAGTGCAGGGGTCACGTCTTTCCCTGCCAGAGGTCAGCATCATAGCGTATGTGGCAATGACAACAAGAAGAAGAGGCACGAGTGGAGGAGGGTTGTCTGTGCAGCCGTGCATGGCAGGGAAAGATATCTCCTGTCCTTCCGCAACATTCCAGCTCTGGAAAACAAACTTTTCCCAACTCCGAATGAAGAAGGAAACCCGCGTCTAGATCCGTCTGGTCTGTTTTCAGCAGGTTACGCACCGCCTGCTGCTCTGCTGTCCGGTGAAAGAGGTCACAAACTCTTCTCCACACACACACAACATCGACATGTCTCCTATGCAACAGGACGACGACAACTGGATCCAGCTTATGAAATCAACAAGTACATTCAAGGTTTGTAAAACCTTCTTGTCTACTAATCCTGCTAAAAAAAAACAACGGAAATCTAAGGAGCATCACAGATACAATCTACATGTTTAAAGCCCCCTGGGTGCAAACAGGACACACCAGACACAGAGAGACAGACAATAGGGGTGAGGGAGGCATTTTACCAACCTGCTTCTTCTGTGGACGTGCTGTCCACATGTTGGCCTGTCTGACCGAGCCAGCTAGATCCTCTGAATGGACGGCTAAAAACAAAGACTCACGCTCACACACGCACTCACACACACACGCCCCGTCTGAGACGACCAAGAGCCGCGCAGCAGCAGCAGCAGCAGCCAAATTCTGTGTTCCCTCTTTGCTGCAACTCAGTAAGTGTGACTGAGAAGGAGAAAAAAAAAAAAAAAACTAACAGTGAACTCTCTGCAACTCCTCAGGAAGGGAGGGCTCTCTGAAACTCTGAACCAATCACAGGGAGCGATTCTTCCTGTGGCCTTCTCTGATTGGGCAGAAGATTTCACTGGCGGTGGGAGGCAGGAGGAGGAGCTGTGGGGTAGCAAACACTGACACCGGTCCTGCCTATTTTCTCATCATTGGTTGGGTGTTTTTGAGTTCGTGGGAGTGGATTTACCTGCATTCTGTCCTATAACATTCCCATGCATGAACACTGAGCCTTTAGAGAGCCAAAATAAAAAAATAAAAATAAATAAATAAATAAATAAATAAATAAATAAATCAATCAATCAAATGACAGCGGAATAGCTAAAATAATGAATGGAAAAATGTACAGTCTGCTTGATTTAAATACCTGCAGCTTCACAAAAATACACGTACAGGTTCTTCTCAATAAACAAGAACTACATTAAAAAATTATATAAAGTAAAATAAAATAAAATTTTAAAAAATTAAAAAAAACTCAGCTCAGTGATTCTTGATAAAGGGGGATATGGCTCACTGCTCAGGGCAGAATTAATTTGGGATGGCTCAAGAAGAGGAAAAGCAGAAAGAACACAGAATAGAGCAGTGTTTTTCCACCCTAACTAACTAACCCTAACTAACCCTTTTAGCATTTCACAGTGGTGTGTTAACAAGGGGAGACATCTAAAACATGCAGGGCATGCCTTGGGGACCAGGGTTGGGTTGGCAGTATACTACCTAATCAAACTACAAAGGGAAATTCATTACACTGATTCAGTACACAATCTAAGTGGCTGCCTTTATCTGCATTTCTGGCTCTGGTGTCTCTGATCGTCCTGTGCTTCATAGATTCTCTTCGGTGTTTGGATCAGACAATTTTACAATCTAACACACGGGTACCATGGCAATTAAAACACGTATAGGAATTTTAGCAGCATGGGCAGGTGCCAAACCCTACTGGAAGACAAAGTTAGCATAAATTTTAAGTTTGTCTGCAGAGAGACGTATCAAATCCTGAAAACTTTCGTTGTAGACGCCTGTGCCGACTTTGGACTAAAACACGGTGAGCCAACACCAGCAGACGACACGACTCTCCAAATTACTGATTGTGGAAACTACACTAGGCAATGCCTTCATCGGCTTAATTCAAGTATGACGCTATTTCTGTTGTTTCTGGTTCAGACAAAAGAAACACATCAGCTGTTCCCCGTCACCTCAGGAACAGACTGCAGCCAGGGCGTCTATGTCATGTGAATCTCCTCCAAACTCTCACACAGACTTAACATTTCTCTGAGGCTGCAGTCGTTACTGTTGCTTATGCAAGTTTGTCCACCACACTTTTTTTCAATATACTTGAGTTCTTCATTAAAAGCAAGCCAGTTTAGTACTGTCCTTTTATGGCTTATGCTCTCATAAGCTGCACAACCGATAGTTCTGAAGTTTTTACTAATAGTTCGTTGCTTTTATAGGATTTTCCAATTTTCTGAATTGTAAAAGTATAGTAAATATTCTGTGATATTCAAATGTGTTGACATGCATCTGTAGTCGGCTGCTCAGTGAACCTGAAAGCAAAATCGATCTCTTTCACCATCTAGAGGACGAAACGGAGAACTGCGCTCATCTTGAGATCAGCTGGAACTCGCCTGTTTGTACCTCCAAGGACTTTAACCTGCAACCTACCACACCCTGACGGCACCTTTCAGATAAAATGGCTAGCTAAGATTTTCTTTAGCACTAATGCTGCACAGAAGTGCCAGAGAAAAATGTCGTCTTTTTACTTTTTAAACATATTTAAAGGATAATGACATCAGAAGAAGGGAGTCACAGTCTAGGCCCGTTAAAATACTAAGACAAGTCAGACTGCTAAAAGTTTGGTTGGTGTCACAAGGAACATTTCTAAAGTCGACGTCGTTTTATTGCCCCCTGCTGAATCCAAAACAACTGTTATTTCATCTGTGCTCAACGTTGATATCAGCTCCATTTGAGCTGATATTTGAGTATTAGCAAAAGATTCCCCCCAGTTTTATGAGCAGAATCCCCTGAAATGTGTTCTGTGCAAAATGTCAAAGTCAGCTCTACCTTTATATACAAATACATAAAGAGCAAACTCAAACATATCCTAATGTTGACACACACACACATACAAAACTGTACATACCAGATGTGAAGAGAAAACCTTGTGAAAAGCACAGCTGTCCTGATGAAGGCCTGACTGCTGCTCTGTCCATTAGCCAGATCTCTCTCTCTCTTTGCATTTATTCATCACCGCCCAGTTTTCTCTCCTTCCCCGTGAACACGCGCATCATGATTCATCGGCCATAAACACAATGGTAGGAGACACAGCCCAAAGGCCAGCGAGATAACAGCGCTCGGCACAGCGTGGATCAAATCTGATCAGTGGAAACAGAAATATTTTGTAACCTAATATTTATTACATGCGTGGTTTTATTTCAAATGCCAGTTCTTTTAAGCAACAACAAAAAAAAAAGAAAAAAAATGGTAGTTCATAGTATTAAAGTAAGCAGAAAATGGTTATTTGTTTTATTTATTATAGAGGAAAAACAAATACAGTACTTCTTTTCTGAAATCATATAAAGTTCAAATTGAAAAATGCCAAGACAACAATGTTTTAAAAAAAAAAATCCTTAACATCACAACCTTCTGCATTTCTAGCCTGCGCAAGCTAACTAAATTGTCTTTAGCATCAGAGCTGCCGCTGACCTGGCTTCAGCTGGATAGAAAGTAAATCTTTTTGCACAGAAAGCTTCTCAGGTTTTCATGAGAGCTGCTGACTTTTACCGATTTGATCTTTCCCTTTTTATTAAATCCATGTCAACGTATCAACCTTTTCTGAGAATAACGGTTCTTTAGCTACACTCTAAACGAACACATTAGCTATTGTTAGAATTCAAATGTTATGAGCTAGTGTGCTTCAAATCACGTTGTGCTTAATAGTCGTTACTCTTCAAAACTCCTTTTTGTAGAGCACATCCAATAAAGATGATAAGGAGCATAAAACACTAATCAAAGTTCACTGCAAAAGAGCAGATTTTTTTTTCATTGATTGATGGAACTGCAATAAAAAAAATAATTCACCCCCCCACCCTTCCCCTCGCATCTTTACCAATGGAAGGGTTGGGTGAAACGTGTACTTAGAAATTTTTTTTTTTTTTTTTTAAATGTGCTGAATAATGTTGGATAATCAGCTCCAATAGAGCTGATGTACATATAACAATCATGTTTGTTTTCATTCTGCTGGAAGCTAATTCAAGCCTTCAATTAAATCGGAGCTACAGCCTTGTTATAATGTGATTCAGTTAGGCTACTTGTGATTGCAATTATAACGCTGAGTTTAAGCTGAATGACAAGTGCTGGATGTCTCATCAAATAGTAATTCTGTCATGTATTTATTATTCCAAATAACCAAATTACTTCAATGTAATACTTTTGTTCATTGGAAGCTGGATAAAAAAAAAAAAAAAAAGTATGCCATTGATGAATACATTTCCTCTGCATGTGGAACCTACATTTTAGAATTCGTTGTAGATGATCACTAACAATTAAGTAGTGATAAACCATCACCGCACTGGATAATTGTGACATAGACAAATGATTACAAATAAAAATCTTTCTGATAAAATCTAATGAAGTCAGAGCAATAAAAAAAAAAAGAAAAAAAAAAGCAACCTGTCAGTCTAAGTAGAAATGCGGCTTTTCTGTGAAGGCCGCAGAACGTCATTGAAACGGCATCATGAAGACCAAAAGATCCAGCTGACAAATGAGGGAGGAAGTTGTGGATGAGTTTAAAGCAGGTTCGATATTGTCACCTTCCTAAACTGATAATGTGTAACTTTGGTAAAAAAAAAAACAAACAAAAAAAACAAACACATTTTTCTTTCCAGAAGATGTCTTAGGCAAAAGAAGAAGAAGAAAAAAAATCACTTTTGCCAACAACAATAACATATGCTAATAGGATGACAATACACATCATCTTCATCCAGTCCAACTGCTAACTGCTATTTTTGCACAGAGGACTGTGCAAAAAGTCTAAAAGGTGATGAAATTAAATCATTTTGCAAGGTACTTTTTTGTTTTGCTTCTTTCTCCTCTGCTGCGGACTTTGAAAGGCAACAATGTGAGCAAAGTTTCACCGAATCGGATGCACGTCCAGCCATCACTGCCCTGACATCTCCAGTAGGTGGTGTCGCTGCAGCCACAGTGCGCCCCCGTTCACCTCCCCCCTACCGGCACCTCTTCACCTCATGTTTTTTTTTTTTTTTTTTTTTTTTTTTTTTTTTTTTTTTTGCGCACTGGGAATCTGGATCCACGCACAAGGCATTCATCACATCAACATCCAAAGCATCACAACTAGGAGTGGAGCTGGATCTCTTTTCTTTTTCCTTTAATCTGTTTGAAATCCTTGCATCGGTCATATATTCCTAAATTCATTTTTTTCCCCCCTCCGAAGATGTTGAAAACGCGTCGCCCCATTGTGGTTTTTGTCAGCTTTATAAAACTGTGCTTTCTTCGTCGGGTGGAATTTGTTTTCACGGTGGTCGTATTTTGTCCGTTCGTGTTTGGGTGACTCTGAATCTGTGTCCTCCCAGGATGGTCACTCCTCCTCCTCCTCCTCGCTGCTGCCTCCGCATCATGGGACCCGGAGTCTGACTCACCGTCACCTGCTCCCGATGGAAGTCGTAAAATAATGTTTTGGATAGCGCCCGATGACGTGAACTGTTCATGCCGCCTTTTACGCATGAAAGACTCCAGGTTGATGTCGGCTCTCGCCGCAGAACAGAAGTTGTAGCTGTAAGTGCGACTGAAGGAGCAAAAATCAATGCAGTGTTTGATTTTACTTCTTGCTGAGAAGAACGCGCCTTCTGTTTTAATTTCAATTGTGGTCTAAAACAAAATAAGGAGCTTGTGTGTTTTTAATGACTCCTGATTGACATAAGTAACAAGTCACTTAAGAATTTGTCTTCAGAATCAGATGCGTTCCACGAATCTAATCTCATCCATATATTTGACAAGAAAAACGACTTCAAATAAATGTTTCATCCTATAATTGCGATTTCTTTAACCTTCCGACAGACTTTTACGCAGCGCGCGCGCGCGTCAGGTTTTTGGTTTTACGCGCGTCTGCCGTTCTCCGTGATGAACGCCGGGGAGAGCGCCTCTAAGGGGCATGAGGACTCCAACTCCCAGGGGGACTTTAGAGAACGCAGGGAGGCCTGGTCCTGTGAATAACCGCGCTGCAGCATGCCCTCCTGGCCCAATGACTCGGAGTGCCTCCCGCGTAACTGCAGCTGGGAGGAGACCTACAACACCACGAGCAGCGCCGACCAGCCCGCGCCTCCGCTCAACTACTACTCAATCCCTCTCCTCGCGTTCATCACCATCGCCTGCTCGCTGCTGTTCCTGGTCGGAGTGGCCGGTAACGTCATGACCATCCTGGTGGTGAGCAAGTACAGGGATATGCGCACCACCACCAACCTCTACCTGTGCAGCATGGCTGTGTCTGACCTGCTCATTTTCCTGTGCATGCCGCTGGACCTCTACCGCATGTGGCGGTACCGGCCCTGGCGCCTCGGAGACGCGCTCTGCAAACTCTTCCAGTTCGTGTCCGAGTCTTGCACGTACTCCACCATCCTGAACATCACGGCGCTGTCGGTGGAGCGCTACCTGGCCATCTGTTTCCCGCTGCGCGCCAAGGCTCTGGTCACCAAAAGGCGAGTGCGCGCGCTGATCTGCGTCCTGTGGACGGTGTCCCTGTTCAGCGCAGGGCCAGTGTTCGTCATGGTTGGAGTGGAGAGGGACAGCGTGGAACCACTAAACCTCACGTCCCGGATTAATGCGACTGGCTCGCTTTTGGACGTTGGGGACACTCGGGAGTGCAGGATGACGCACTACGCCGTAGAGTCAGGCCTGATGGGGGCCATGGTGTGGCTGAGCTCGGTGTTTTTCTTCATGCCGGTGTTCTGTCTGACGGTGCTGTACAGCCTCATCGGCCGTCGCCTGTGGCAGAGGCACAGGGAGACGAACATGAGCTCCCGCGTTGCTCACAGAGACAAGAGCAACAGGCAGACCATCAAGATGCTGGGTAAGTTTCGAAATGTAGTTACATTCACTGTTCTGACTTACAGGTGTAAAGAGAAATTAAACTAAATCAAAAATAAAATAAATGGTCTGTTGTCTATATTGGCAATATGGCTCACCACCCAGGACAGCATGAGCTGGGGGCAGAACAAGATCCCACTCCAAAAAAAAGAAAAAAAAGAAAAAATGGTATTCTTCTTGGAAACTTTGATTAGCTCTGAAAAGTTTATTAATTCCACTAATTCAATGGAAAGTAAGTGAAGCTCATATTATGTAGCTCACTGTATGTTTCAAGTGTTTATTTCTGTTTATTCTGATGAAGTAGGACGAATAGAAAACACAGTTTCAGTTTGACATTAGTTGATTCTTTTGTTTATTCGTGTACAGTTATTGTGACTCGTTTCCTTTTCGTCGTAGCTCCTTTTGTAGTGTTAATATACTTTGTTCAATGCTGAGCTCGAGAGTTAAATAAATACAGATTTTCCTCTTCGTTTTGCCTGCCACCTCCCCGCATTTGGCTTCTCCGGGAAAAACACAACGTGACAGTTTTATGGTCGGGTAAGGGTTAGGGTTTCTAGCAGCTACTGAAACGTTGAGTGGTGGATAAAGGAGATCAAGCAGCAGTGATGGAGAATGTTGTGAATCAAAGCTAATTTATGAGTTTGGTATTGAGAAGGAATGAACTGCTGTTTGGGTCAAAGCTTCAGGACCCAACACACAGCAGCTTGGTCTACTTATGGGTCTCTGGAGCCAACAGCTGCAGTCGGCCAAAGTGGTGGCCAGAAACAACAAATAACAATACGGCTGCAGGAGATAGACAGATCCTGTCCATTCAACAATACAACTTTAAATAATTTCTCAAACTTAAAGGGAGCTGGTGAAGGAAAACAAGCACCGAAGAGACACGCTCACACTCTTTTTTTGTCCATTCTGCACTTTAGCTGCAGTCGTATATGACGACCCCTCCTGCTAAAACTGTGATGGAAAACCACCCAGACTGAGCAGAGTAGAGTCGAGATGAGTTGCCGTGTAGCAACGCTACTGGAAAAAAAGGGTCATCAGTAATGATTTGTAGAGTCGTGTCTTCTGTTTGTGGATTAGATGAAACACAGTGGAAAAACACCAGCAGAGTAGCCCTTCAGCCAGTGATACATACACTCCATGCACCTACATTTTAGTAGTTTAGTAGTAGTTCTGTGTTAGAAAACCGTTTTTTTTTTGTTTTGTTTTTTTATCAGTGTTATGTAAAATTCAAATTATCTTAAGAAACCAAATTTGAGAAAATGATTCGACACCTTCCCACACTGGTAAAAGGTGCCAATACCTTCTTGGTGACCACAGCATCACTGTGCCAGGAAACTCTCTGATGTAAATCCTGCAGAGAAACCTTGGAGGATGTTGAGAGGAAAATGAGAAAACCAAACTATGCAAAAGAACAGAAGCCTGGGCTTCCTTAACGGAGCCACAAGCTGATCCTAACGTTCATACAAATCGAGTTTTTTTTTGTTTGTTTTTTT
>NW_006800099.1:764849-791236 GCF_000485575.1 Poecilia formosa
TATATATATATAAAACGAGTTTCTTCAGTTTTAGTCAAAAGCCCTCTTTTGACTATCTCTATCAAAACTTTCAAAACGGGTTACATAGATGGCTGATAGGGGGGGGGAAAGTACGTTTTGAACTAAATTAAAAAGAAACCTGATTGGAGTTGTGGGTCTAGATGTGGCTGAAATGAGTCACAGCTCAGGACAGCTTGTTCTGTGGGGCAGCACAGGCTCTGAAAATAGATGCAAACATTTTTCCCTCAACAATTTTCTAATGCTTGTTCGCCTTTCCAGTTAATGAGGACCGAGCGTCGTCCCCCCCACCCCCTCACACAGATGAGATGTATAGTTAGATGAAAACATGGTCATGCGTAGCGTCTGGTCATGGATCCTGAATCAATTTTTTTTATTTGAAGCCTTTGATTCTGTTCTGCTTTTTAGAATCTGGACAGCATTTGATCTTCTCTCTCTCTCTCTCTCTCTCCAAGTGGTGGTCGTGTTGGCCTTCGTTCTGTGCTGGCTGCCCTTCCACGTGGGCCGCTACCTGCAGTTCCGCCTCTCTCTCTCTCTCTCTCCAAGTGGTGGTCGTGTTGGCCTTCGTTCTGTGCTGGCTGCCCTTCCACGTGGGCCGCTACCTGCAGTTCCGCTCCCTGGACGCGCCCTCTCCGCTGCTGTCCGTGCTGTCCGAGTACTGCAGCCTGCTGTCGGTCGTGCTCTTCTATCTGAGCGCGGCGGTGAATCCGATCCTCTACAACACCATGTCGTGGAAGTACCGGGGTGCGGCGGCGCGCCTGTTCGGCCTGACCGACGGCCAGCCATCCCGCTGCCGCACAGCCAGCACCTTGAAGGGCGACGGCTCAAACGGCTGGACAGAATCCACCGTGAGCTTTTGAACCCAACCGTGTCGAGGAGTCAACCCGGAAGCCATCATTTCTTGTCAGAGAGCGGACAATCTCCAAAGACTCGCCTTTTGATGAACAAGAGCATGAACCGCAAAAGGCGAAGATGCTTAAAACTGAATTCTCGCGAAAGCTGGTTCCGCGACGTGTCAGATTCTTTCAGCAAGTGCCGTAACATTTGAAAGTGGAGCGTAAACAACCTTCACACCGTCTGGAAATGCTTCTTGGCCTGAAAAATGGGATTTAAAAAAAAAAAAAAAGAAGGAGCATTTTGTATATATAAACCTAAATATCACACACATCTACAAATGCCTTATACCGTATTCTGGATGACAAAGGGAAGCACTGTAGAATTTTAAAACTCGTCGCATTTCTCTGTACTCCTTCTTCAGAGCGGGGCAGAGGTGCAGATCGTGTGCAAGCGTGTGTGTGTAGCTGTGTAGCAGGCTGTTAGTGAGGCAGACTCGGTGTTCTCCATGTTTCCAAAGACCTGCATGTTGAATTTCCACTCCATGCTTGCGCTGATGCTGCAAACAGGGGTCACGGTCCCTGGCATAAAAAGGGTGTTCTGTGCCTGAACAGCAGTGCTTTAATTGTACTTTACCTTTTTTTGTATTGAAAGCTTTGTTTTTTTGTTTTTTATTGGGATGGGCTGATTAGGGCTCCGGGGGTCAGGTCGCCCCTTTGCCAATTTGTTACCTCATTTTCTACCCACTCATTGTCATTTCACCCCTTCCTCCATTTTGTAGCCAGGCACTAATCGTTTCCCACTCAGTGGATTTTTCTTGGCGGTAAAATATCATAAGTCGGAAACGATGGGTATATCACAAATCAAATCCTATAAAGTTTTAACACAGTGTATGTTCATATTACAAATTAGAAACATTACAAATTGTCTCTAATGTGTAATGGCAAACAAATTTTAGTTTATTAGGAATTGTTCTCTAATGTTTCTGTTGGGGGAAAAAAAGTGATTTATTTGCACCCAGGTAACACAATTTTTTTTTTTTACTTTGCAAACTGAGCAAAATATACACGAACAGTATTGGCTGTGAACTTCTTGTGTCCATCTGACAGCCTCTGACATCAGCCTGAGGAAAGTTTGTCCCATTTCTCGCTTTTAGCTCTGAAATGTTTTTGAGGATTGAAAGTCTTAATAAGATCAAGATCTGGGCTTCCACTGTGCCTGGGGTTCTTGACGGTTCTTGGTGGATTTACTCGTGTGTTTCGGGTCATCACCGTGTTTCAGGGCTTCACTATTACTTAGACTCAGCCTGTGGACTGATTTCCACACAGTGTGATGGCTGATTTCAAATTCCTCCGAGACCTCCCGAGTCTGTCCACACTCAAATCTAGTTTTTAAAAGGCTCAGGCTTTTAATCTCACCAGCACTTTTTCTGGTGTGTGTAATGTTCTCTGTATGTATAGCAACACGTTGCTGCCCTTCCTTCTGCTGCTCAGCTGGCTGAAATAGACTAAAACGTTTTTTTTTTTTGTTTTTTTTTTTGTTGCTCACAAGAAAACTATATTCTATAGTAGGATTGCTATATTGGGAATAATTGTTTCTAATTGGTTATCAGCAAAAACAGAAAGATCGTGGAATAACTTTCCCTTTTTAATCTGGGTACAAATTGGCCCCTTGCCTAGATTTGACGTAAATATCAGACTCCGTCCATTGCCAGGCCTTCTTTCGACCTTAGATTAGTCATCTGAGGTTAAAAAAAAAGAGAGAGAGGGGGAATCTGATGAGGCACATGTTTCTTGTTTTCACTAGGTTATGAAAATAATCATTCCGAACATACTGTTCTAAATGGATTAGTCATACGTTTCACTGCACTGCAAAAAACACAAACAGCTCGATTTTGCTGTATAAATCAACGTTCTCATTTCCAACAGCTAAGCTCGCTCTGTATTTTGGACACTTGTAGCGTGTTGCAGATTTTACTTTTTCTTGCTTGCCATCTAAATGTGCTGCCAGCTGAATGCAGATGTGTGATCTACATTCTTCTTGCAGTTCATTTTGGTTTATGAGCGATGCACTAATAAACAAAAACAGTATACATTTTGTTTTACCTTTTTCTTGTTTTTTTCCTTTTAAGGTTTGTTTCAGCTTTTTTTTCCCCCCACGACACGCTAAGGTTTTGCCTTCTCGCCACTTCTTCAGGGTTAGTTTTTGAGTAAAATTTTCTACTTTAAAAAGTGAGCGCAAACCAAGTTTTGCCCGTTTTCCCTCCAGACTATGCTCGCTGCATCACAAATCATCTTCCGTTTCATATTTTACATCAGTGTGTGTCAGTTGTACATTTGTTAATAAATGGCATTTTAAAGCATTTGAACTGGAAAAAATAGAAAAGAGTTGCTTTCTAAATGTGCTGTACTCTTGTCATTTATCACAACTGTATTCAGCAGCCATGGTTTCTGTCCCTGCTGCTTTTGAAAGTGAATATTAAAAGTAAGAAGTGTGGATTAATTGAGAGCCGTGTGCCATGTATTGCGTCATCCTTGGGATCAATGAACAACCTGTACGCCATGACGTTATCCCTGCTTTGGCTCGTAATTTGACGCTTTGGACATCTTGGTTCTGTGCAGCAGCTAAAAAAAAATCACCTGGATTTAATATGTGGCCTCTTGGCAGTGAAGAATGCATTTCTGCTAAATGAATTTTTTTCCAACTGTATATACTGTCAGCAGGACGATATATTTATTAATGTACTAAATGTATAATGATTAAAAGAAAAAGTTTTATTTCGTTTTGGATTTTGAGAAAAAAAAATTGCGGCAGTTATCTGCTGGTTAATGTATCTGTGTATTAAAAAAAAATGTGGTAAATTAAAAATAAGGAAGACAAGACTGATTTCTTTTATGTTCCATATCTGTGCTTACAGATAAATTGAGAAACTTGGCAGCATTTTTGTTCCCAGCGGTGAGATTTAGGGATTTTTTTTTTTTTAATGATTCCTCCATTTGCCCCCGTTTTACCTCGTCGTATGATGCTAACCAGCGACACAACAGCGTGAGGTCTGTCGTCTTAGCAGGCATTATGCCTTAGTGACCAAAGGGACTAACACCAGTCTGTTACTTCACATACCCTTAAAGACCCCAGAGTGGCGGACATCAACAAAGGATTAAAGCGTCCCTCATTCAGCCATGAGGTCAACCAGGTGCACAAAAACAAAAGGGAGAATCTGTCCAGAACGCCTCAGTCCATTACTGGTGTGGAAAGTGTTCAGAGTGTTTCATAGGATTAATTAAAGTAAAAATAAAAAAAAAATAATCTACTTCGGTCTCATCTAAACAGAACACCTTCCACATGGTTGCTGTGCACCCTAGAAAGTATTTCAATAGCTTTCCTCCCAAAACTTTCATTTCACCCAGATCCGTGAAGTCCTGTCGACAGATTCTCCCACCAGAGTTGTGGATTTCTGAAGCTCTGAAGCAAGGGTAATGACTTGACATCAGAGGAAAAGGCAGACGGGGTGAATCGAGTCAGGGTTTCAGTCGTCGGCATCACCGCCTTCCGGAACGTTGCGTTTTAGAGACTGATGAGCGCCGGCGCGCAAACGAAGATCGGCAATTCAGCTGCAGCTGTGGAACAACACACCGAGTGCAATCACACTCACACCTGCTTAGAGGCGCTAAAATGCATTTCCCTCCAGACCAGGTGTTGAAACTCCTCCACCATCAGGCTGGCTCGGGCTGAGCAGAAGCATCTCCGTCAGCGTTTGTGCAGAAACACAGGATGGACCACGTCAGGACCGAATGCCTCAGGAGGTACAGCAAGTTCCTTTTTGAAAAATAAAATAAGAACCGTGGTGTGCTCCTGTACTCCGACGTGGCTTATTGTAAACGTCAAGTCACACTCCTGTCGATTATGTGATCGGATTGAATGCAATCATAATAAAACACACTTTTATGCTACAATTGCTGTTAGTGGTCTCAATGTGGCAAATCACAGGAAAGGGGAGTATGGATATTTTTTCCAAGGCACCAGAAGCTACATTTAATTACATGGTGTGTAAGAGTTGGAATAAGTAACAACAGGAAACAAAAACGAATGCAATGCAAGTCAGAAAAAATTAAAACATTTATTGGGCATAAATATATTATATATACGCTACCGATACAGTTAAGTCTTACATACATAGGGTAGTATTTGCAAAAATCTATACATTAAAATTGATATGGCAGTTTCTTTTTTTTATATAATGCATATGAAATTGTCTAACATTTACAATATAACAAAAATGCATGAACTTCTTTTTTTATGCTTTTTTTTCTGTGTCAAATCGTAGACCATGACAACATTGGAATGTTTGCTCTAAAATTGTGAGGTAAAAATATCTTTTTTTGTCTTTTATTTGTATTCGCTTCAGAAAATAGTTAAATACCTGTGAGTCTCTGTCAAATTGCCAAATCTCTCAGTCAAAAAAAAACAAAAAACAAACCTCCACTTACTGTAAAATGTACATTAAAAAAAAAAGAAAGTAAAAAGATAAAAACTGATCAGAAGGCACAGACGTGGGGTTGCTGGGCTAAAACGTTGTCTCTTTTTGTGGACATAGCCACAAAATGTGCAGGACTGGCAGGGGGGCGGAGAGGGGAATTGTGGGACGAGTGGGTCTCTTAAAAGCTAAACAGCATTTGGAAAACAAACCAAAAAAAAAAAAAAAAAAGAATAATAAAGCCCATAAAGGGATATACAAAACGTATCAGATTGTTCAATACTAAGATAACTGGCCTGCTGGCGACAGAAGGACTCCTCTGCTCTTGCACCGGGGTTTTAAGGCTCAAAGAGGGAAGCTAAAGGGGGGTTAATAAAGACAAGAAAACTCACGTCAACCAGTCAATTAATATGCAACAGTCTAGGCAGACACACAATGAGCATATCTGGCAAAGGCACGGTACCCCGTATGAAGTGTACTTTCTCCTCGGTGCTGTGGATTGCATTCTGCTGGGAGCGCAGTGCCATGCTCCAGTAATGTCACAGTGATGCCAACAGGAGGATAATGCCAAATGAACGCAACAGTAAACGTTGGCAGTAGTGTTTTTTTTTTTTGTGTGTTTTCTCAAAATAGAGCAAAGGATCCGTTGCCTCCCACTCGTAACCTCGTCACGTCGAATGCTCGTCATAAAAAAAGTGCTTCAACTCTTGTTAGTCATAATGCGTTTACCATTTTTACTCTATAACTCTATAGATATCTCTGTATATTATCTCTTAGCAAAACAATGGATTAAAAAAAAAATGAAAACAAAAGAAGAAGAAAACTCTACCGATACACCAGCAACAACTAACCTGATAAGGAATTATCAAACTATTTTTGTTGACATCAGGCCACGGGGCAATTCGCCCCTTTGGCCAATTCATGTCTCTGTTCTGAAACCATTTTTACCATTTTATGCACCCGTTTAATTAAGCCGCTGCAAATCCGCCTGTGTTTTGTTGTCGTCGCGTCCGTCGTAAATTACAGAGATAAGGGATTATAAAAATGCTTCAGTTTGACAAATTAAACGTTTTTATTACAGTGGCTCTTAAATGTGTACACATCCACAGGTTTGTAATCTATATCTTGTACTATTCGACTGGGTATAAATGGTGCCACAAACTGGTTACGTAATTCACACCTGCTTTCGATTATAGTGCATTATTTGCTTATTAGCATCTCTTTAGCAAAGGCTATGGTTTGAAGAGGGTTTATAAAAGATCAGAATGACCCGATTGTACGTGGGTATAGTTTAGAAGAAGGGGACAAAGATTTATCTAGCACCATTAAGAAAGTTTCAGCAGCAAAAGTGTAAGACAGTAGCAACTTTATAAAAGCCTGTTCTTTCTCCAAAACTATTGAAGAGACAAGAAATAAAATACTCAGTCGGCCAGTGCGGATCCCAGGAAACCAGCACCACCAGTGGATGAAGCCGGAGGACTAATTGAGATCAACCTCTGACAAACGTCTCTTGGCGACCGAGTAGAGTCGCAAGACAAAATTATTTTCTTCCAATGAAAAGTTCCAGTTGCATCTAAGCTCTCCACGTAAACCTGCGGAAGAACGTGCACTTAACTACAGTGAAAAACGGTGGCGACTGTTACTTTCCTTCAGCTGAGATTTTCATCAAGGTAGGTTGAAATTGTGACCAGCTTTTAAGACAACTTGGCTCTACTCTCAGGTGTGTACCGACGACGAAGGGGAGTCTCGGTATCCTCATCGCAGTGATTCGTGATTCCAAGCACACATCTAAGGCAAGAAAATTAAGTCCAGATCCGTGTCTTTGCCGACAGACACGGAATTGTATTATTCCAAGAAAACCTCGTTATTCAACCTTTATACGTAGTTTTTAGCCCCTTACATTCTTCGGATGAATCACATGGGATACATTTCACATTATACATAAAAACAATTGATAAAGTACAAACCCCAGGAATCCTAACAGTACACTTTCGAGAGCCACTGCAAGTATCTAAGATTTTAGTGTCAACTCTATTCCCATTTGTTAAAACTGGAACGCGACTCAGGTTGTGGCCAACTGATTGCTAGAAAACAAGACAAGATCAAATGGAAAATAGTTAAAGGTCTTCCTCATGTGAAGATGTTGTTTATTGAAGTTATAAGCCTAAATTTCCTTCCACAAGACCATCAGTAGAGTCTAGGAAGTTCCTTTAAATTGTAGGTTGACAAGTGATACGACGGTGCGTTCAATGGCACCAGTTCACACAGAAAACGTGGAGTCGAAAACAACCAAACATGCAAAAGGTACGAAACGGCGAACGGGCGAAATAACCAGCACCCATCGTCATCTGCCTGAAATCGTCATGATTGTTTGTTTGTTTTCTTTTAATTTAAATGTGAACTTAGTTTTAAAAAATTCTACAAAGTACGGGGTCTTGACATTTTTTTCTTTTTTAAATGGAACAATTTTGCTTTATAAAACACAATAAAAAACACATTTAAAAAAAGCGTAATCACAGATCAAGTTAATGTTTTGTTCCATTTGAGAGAGCAATACTAACAATAATAATAGTTGTAATGATGTGCTGTTACAGAAGAACATCACAGAAACCTCAAGACGGCTGCAATATCTAGAGATCGTTAAAAAAAAAAAAAAAAGACTGCACTTTGGCATTAAAAACTGTAAAATAAGATATCAGAAGCTTCAATATAACACTATTCAGAACAGGAAAAAAAAAAAAAAAAGCCAAAGGCAGAAATATTCATCCCCATACGAAGGAACTTGAAGTGACACCAAGGTTTGACTTGCTACATGTGTCTAAGCGTTACAAAAACCCATCGGCATTTGGTTACATGTCTGAAACGGTAATGCATGAACTGATGAGCAAGAGAAATACTTAAAGGGTTACTGAGATAAGGAATGCTGGCCTTAATCATACAATCTAACATACATCCATTTAAAAAAAAAAAAAAAAACATGCTACAAGAAAAAAAATTAGTATATAACTACACTTGTCTCTTAATCTTTAAACAATAAATAAATGAAGATTGCACTGTAATTGGCATGTAAAGTACTGTATGCAAATATATAGTATAAATAAAACCTAGAAAAGGACTACCTTGACTTTCCCCATCAACTTTGGCAAAGATTTTTTTTTTCTTTTTGTTTTTTTTTTTTTTTCTGAGCTAGTAAAACGCTTTGCTTACCGACACATACGAAGCAAGGCACAGCGAGGACAGAGGGCAAGATGCAGCGTCAAGAGGGAAGAAGAAGGAGGAAGGCGGGGAAAAAAGGATGGTCAATATGATGATGGTGACGACAGCTATGGGGACGACGGGATTAGATCTCCCCCTCTGTAAGGCCTTATCCCTGAGGTACGTCACAGGCTGCCACTCGGAGCTAAATCAAGACCTCTGCCTCCCGTCCGGTCTCGCCACCAAGCCCCAACCCAGCTGAAGTAGGCATGTCTCACATTAGTAGTGCAGATCGGGGGTGACTTCTTTGGACTACAGAAGATAAAACACGGTTTGTACCTTGGCTTTGATGTAAAAGATTTGCTGGGAGGAGCAGACATGAGGCGGGACACGGAGGTCAGGGGGGGAGGGGGGGTTGTTTCGTATGTCACAATGCCCTGTTCTGTTGAGCTGTGTCCTGTCCAAGGCTTTGTTTGGTTAGTGAAGATTAGTTCAAGTCCTCAGAGGTCATGTCCGACTGAGAAGAGATCGCAGACTTGCTACCGCTCTGATTACATGTCAATAAAGCACCTTTTAATAGAGAAAGAGTAAGAGATGTGAGGAAGCAGAGAGACGGGATGGATCGAAAGCAGGCGAGAGTCAAAGGGAAAAAAAAAGAAAAAAAGGGAGATTAAGTACAAATATTCAGGAGAGGGGAAGAGTCTTTAAATGTGTTGATTCACAGAACGCGCTACGAGGAGGAACAGCTTCAGCGTTTGTGCTAAATGTCTGGAGACCAAAGCGCAAGCTAACTTCTAATGGCTTTTCCCAGTTTGCAAACGCGGATCGTAGAGAAGGGCACCAACAGGCTGCTAGCACCCCCAGATAGAGAGGTTGAAGTTATAACATCTGAGAAGGCAGAACCCCCCCTAGGGTCTTACAAAGGATCAAACATGTGCTGGGCCAACTCCTTCCTAAGAAAAGCAACAGGCGATTGCGATCCCAGCCCGTTTTCCTGGAGTCGACAAATGCCCGACGTAAGGTCCAGATTCTGACCTAAGAGTGGTATTTAAAGGAATGCTGAGGTCCTGTCCAAAGATTAGAAGCAGTTAATACCTTACTTAAAGTCTCTCGGCACGTAGATTTAGCATGAACTCGGCGTTAGGTGGTCCCGGAAGCGGCTGCTAACAGCTAGCCCAACAAAGGATAGACTGGAGTGAATTTCTACGTCTTAAAACGACTCCGGTCTAAAAACAAAAACTCATGTGTTTGATGGGAACATGAGCCATTAACCTTTAAACTTGAGATAAACTTTACACAGATGCAATGAATTTTGCAGAGGAAAATAAGTTTGGAGGCAGTGCGCTGTTGATTATCTTCCTGAACAAACTATTTTGCTCTGGTCAAAGATTCCTTAAAACACAGCGTGCAGTGTGTCAGGACTTCAGTTTGTCAAAACAAAGAAACTGGATTCTTAGCTTTTCAAAAGGATATATCGTCTTGTTTCATTTGAGCCATTTGAAAAGCATTCGAATAAATCTCTTTTAGGTTTTCCAGACCGGAGTTGCTTTGAAAACGGCAGAGGTACGCTTCAGTCTCGGCCCCTCTTAGACTAGTCATTAGCTTCTGCCTCGGATACCAACTAATCCGGATTCATGCTACATGGAAAACGCCAAGACACTCGTCTGCTGTAAGGAAAACACGAACTGCCTAAAAATTTTAACAGAACCCAACTTTAAACATTCTGAACTATCCCTTTTAGCGCAAATTGCTAAAACTGACCTCAGAGCTTCTACTTTTGAGCACCTAGTTCACTCCGTCCCCCCGTCCCCCTTTTATGTTTCAACCTTACTTTGCCATCATTTTTCACGCTAAAATACACGTTTTTCCATTCTTTTCTCTCGGATACTATGAAATCACAGGATAGCAGCATCTTACACCACAAACGGATTGCATCACTTTGGTAGCTGAATGTGCGAGTGGCAAAAGCTGAGCAGATACGACCGTCTTAAAAACTGAAACAAATTTTTTTTTCCTCATTGTCCTTGTAAATGTGTAGTTTCGTACGCGTGCATGGTTATGTACAGAGGTTCGCATGTGCAAAGTGTTTGTGTTTTGGTCAGGCGATTGTTTTGTCCTGACCGACAGAAGGAACAAAGTGAATAAGTAGGAAAAGCTAAAAGCTTTAAAGGCCTACATTTGAATATGGCTGAATGAATACAGACCGCAGCAGCGAACAAAAAGTAAGGCAATGACGGCAGAGAAATATATATGTTTTCTACTGAATATGTAGACATATAAAATGAAAAAAACAAAAAACAAAAAAAAAAAACTAAAACATGCAAGTCAGTATGAGGAGGAAGTGTTTCGCTCACACTTATTTTAAGGCTTGATTATCAGTTTTCTTTCCCAACTGAGGTACAGCCAAGATGAAGCTTCCCTCAACAGAAATGCTTAACAAAAGAGACAAAGGTGACAGCGGTGTAGAAAAAAAAAAAAAAAAAAAGACACTGAACCGGGTAAAGGGAGAGGAAAAATAGAGAAGCCTGAATCAATACTTTGACTACAAAAAAAAATTGTTTAAAAAAAAAAAATCGACATACATAGCCTTAAAAGTACATCTCAAGTGTTTTTGATTTCATTCTGTTCTTTCATAGACATTTGTAAAAAGTTCATTTCTGTGATTTACTCTTTTGATTTCGCTTTCTATCCTATAGTTAAAAAAAAAAAATTCCCTCACTTCATGAAGAAGTACTGTAGCAGGCAGGCGATGAGGATGGACAGGCCAGCGAACATGCACACGATCAGCGCCGCGAAGCGCTCGTCGCTCGAGATCAGGCCCGCCCCCTTGCCCGTTTCCAAAGCGCCGTGGTCTCCCGACGACGCCGACTCCTGGCGGCGCAGCGTGAACAGGGAGGAGGGGCTCAGCGGCCCGCACAGCTCCTGGTGCGAGTCCCGGCACTGGCGGCAGGCGCCGACGCGGAAACGATAGTCTGTGTTTGCCTGAAGACTGGAAACTTGGAACGAACCTTCGTCTCCCTTAAAAATCTGTGGGGAAAACAAGAGAATATGAATCGACATTGGCTGTAGTGAAGTGGGCAGGTTTCTGAATATGCTTCAATTAAAAATCTTTGGCGACGCTTTAGTTGAAGGGGTGTGCATAAAGCATGACGCAACACCTGTCAGAAAGATGAAGGAGTTTTCGTGAACGCTTACGACCGTCATGAAGTGTTATTCGGTGAATAATGACACTTAACGCAAAGCTGACAGTTTTTTTTTATTGACTTTTCATGCAAGTTTTAATTAAATTTTGCATTAAAAGGTTCATCATTTCCTGAATAATGCAGAGTCGAAACTTTTAATGAAACTTTGCCAAATGAAATGAAATGGAGCTACAATGGGACAGTTTGCGTTAGGTGTTAGAATGACAAAGACCTCATTTTTTTCCAAGACTTGAGCTAAAATTGTTAGTCTATCGATGCACAAAGTTGACCCAAAAGAGTACGCGGGTCGGAACTGCAGCAAAAGATGGTTGCACAAGTTGACTGAAAACAGACACGTGCTACACAAAAAGGCAAGGAGGTTCGTAAAACATGTTGAAAACATTGTATCCTACTACTTCGACCTCACAATTAATGCATTACTTTGCTATATAAAATCCCAATGCATGAAAGTTTGTGGCTGAAACGCTAAACGGTAAAACGCTCGACCGAGACGAACGCTTCAGCAAGGAGGATAAACGTTCAGGTGAGGAAAAATAAAAAAAATCCATCAGTATGCGTCCGATTTCTTCGCACAATTAAATAAACAGAGACCAGTTGTGCTCGTATCCACAGTCTGAAAGACTCGGCCGTCTCCCTCCAACCATTCGCTAATCCAATTACAGAAGATGACACAAGGGGGAATATTAATGTCCGTTTCTCTGCTCATCTTTACAGCTGTCACTTTTCAACGGGAACTCGAAATCTTTTTCAGCTGCCACAAGTCATTGAAATTCCTGCAGTATCTCTTAGCAAATGCCATCACTCAGGGGAAGTGAGTGAACATAAAAAGTGTCAGCATTCATATTTTTCCCCTTTCTCTTCCCATATGTAAATTTCTATCAAGGCGCGCGTGCGTTTTATTTATTCACGTGCAATTTTGCAGCTGAACGTGTCCCTTCCCATCCGAGGAAGACCAAATTAAAAAAAAAAACCCCACTGAAGATTAGAAATATTTTCCCTATGCAATTGCGGAGGAGTAAGAAAGAATCGAGCAATCAAAGAGAAGCTCTGGACCGGAGAGAGACGGCGGCTCCCAGCTTCGCCCTTTAAGCTGCACGCGTGTCTTTGTGTGGGGGAAAGAGACGAACCTGTTTGTATTCAGACTCGCGCCCCGCCAGCATCTGGAGGACGTAGCTCACAGGGTCTCCTCTCATTGGTGGGACAGTCTCCCATGTCACCTCGCATACGTTCCCCTCCAGCTGGTGAATCCTGGGGGCTGTCGGAACAGGAAAAGTGAAGGGTTTTTAGAAAATTGGAAAAATACCTGTCAAAGTTGTCACTCTGCAAAAAAACACAAAACAAATAATAAAATTACAATAAATAAAACGGCTTCCAGTTCTCTTAAAGCAAACTTCAAAACACAAAAAGTAATTTTTTCCTCTGGGAAAATCATCATTTAACACACTGCAGTGAAAACTCTGATAATGTCTAGTGCTTTGTGAACAACACAAAGTTTTGTACACTTTTGTGATAACAAGAGTATCATTATATTACTCATGCCACCTCAGGTCAAGTCATGGCCGATATGTCTGGCCATACACTCTGACTATTTTGAAGACAAACACATGAACTAAATCAAATTATTCCAATCATCCACACTGCTGCTGTTTGTCTTTTTTTTAACAAAACTAACTAATAAAGTCTTTTTAAAAAAAATATTAAATAAATGGTAATGTACACCAGCGCAGGTTGATCATATTCAATGTTAAAGTTATCGTCTCCGTTTTATTCTGAATGCTCCAAGTACTTTTATCCACTTCAAGCATTCGACATGCTGAGGGGAGTGACTGTTCATCATTGCATGAGATAATATCATGAGTTGTGATGCTCATGACGTGAATTTTTTATTTTTTATTTTGAAATCTCCAAAACAAATCAGTGGCAGCCTGGCAGATAGATGAACTGTGCCGTCTATCAACTATTGGTATTTTCTCATTTGACGCTGAAACACAAGTAGCTTCTTTTGATTGGAAGATTGAGAGAAGCTTACCCTTGATGGCGGGGGGTAGAGACTTGGTGGTGCAGAAAGTATACGTGTCGGAGAAAGGACCCTCCCCGGCGTCGCTGAGGGCCTGTATTCTGAAGCTGTAGCTGCTGGACTCAATCAGCCGTTGGACTTTGTAGGTGTGGCTGGGACCGTGGTAGATTGTCACAAACCTGGGAAACCACGCAGACGAGAAATGACAATGAGTTGCCAGACGAAGCAAATAAAACACATTTCCAAAACATTTCTTAAGCCAACTGTGGCCGATAGAGAACATAGAAGACAGTCGGCTTTACATGAAACTTCTTAGCAGATACTTGAGATAAGCACAGGTGTGCTATATTCTACCTAAACAAATATGTTCTCCATCTAAACCAGTGTTATTTAGATTTCTGACCAATACTAAGAAAATTGTCCCACAGAGCTAGTTGTAGTTGCTAGCAGTCTGAATAGCCATTGCCCGTTTCTTTCAAGCTCTGAGAATTGCAAATCTCTACAAATCTCCATCGTAAGCAATTGTTACACATTTTAAGCCACCATCTTGGTTTTAAACCCCCCCCCACACACACACAACTTTACGTCTAGGCCTTTAAAACCAAGAACAGACGGAGAGAAATATTTCATGCCATCTAGCTGAACGGATTGAAGGAATATAGGAGAGAATCTATAAATCAAGAAAAAAACGTGGATATGAGCTGGGAAGGGGATATTTATCGATGCAATCAGTTTTTCCAGGAAAAAGGCGAGAAAAAGCAGTGGAAGAGAAAGACGAGTGATGTACACATAAAGAAGATGGGTAACATGAGGGGAGTGTGAATAAGAGGATGTGGCAGGGTGAGAGAGGAATGATGAAGGAAGGATATTCAAGAGGCGACGTGAAGCTGAATGAAAGAAAAAGCAGCAAGAGAAAAAATGAGATGGGCTCTTTATTAGCTGTACTACAGAAAGCTGGAGTACTGCTTTCTCAGGCTGATAATGTAGTGTTAATTCTTGCACACAAAGCTGAACCGGATCCCTAAACCAAAAACTTACCCAACACAAACAGATTAGAGTTTGAGTTGGAAATATAGACGCATAAAGAAAATGGATGCATCATCTGGTCTGTCAGGAGCCGTGACCTGTTTGTGTCGATTGCATTAGGCTAAAAGGCAGTGTGTCAAAACAATTAATACATAGAGCTACTAATGTCACAGCCCAACTCAGTCAATTTGCCAGCACACAGTTAATGTAGCCAACTGCAACCTTGGTCCAGAGCCAAAGTGCGGTCGTAGCAACATCTGTTTTGTTCTGCTACGTTTCTGGCTGTAATGAGTTTGCCTATCGCATTTTGTTTTCTCAAAATTAATTCATAATTCACAAGTATGTTATTGCCAGTGCAAAAATATACAATAAAATGAAATTGTCCTGCCATTCTTTTTATATATATATCAGAGCTTAAATGAGCCGAGGTGCCTCTGCAGTTCTTGCAGACGGTATTTTCTTCTGAATCCATAAATTGTGCTTTGGACTCGGATCTTAAACATCGACAGTCAACAACGCCAGGTGGCGTTTAGAAATCATCTTCGAAATGTAAAACTTCATGAATTTATATGGTGATGTTATAGTTACTTTTTGCAGGGATACAAATCAGACAGCTATTGACTTGACTCTTAGTTTTTCATGTACAAAATCAAATAAAACTGGCTTTAGAATAACCGGTGGTTAAGCAGTAAATCTGCTTTGATATGAAAAAAAAATAAAATAAAATAATCCTCTTGGAGGCATTGCAATGAAGTTGATCACAAACAAAAACACAACAACAAGTCTCTCACTTGTGGGTGTGCATGGCGCTTTTTTTAAATTACCGTATTTTCCGCACTATAAGGCGCACTTAAAAACCTTCAATTTCCTCAAAAGCCGACAGTGCGCCTTATAATCCGGTGCGTCTTATATATGGACCAATATTGAGCCACAACAGCTCTAGCAACTACGGTGAGCAGCCATCGACTTCATTTTTGCCTGTAGAAGAAGAAGCGTGCGGTGCATGCTTGGATAGTTGTCAGAACGCTGGTTTGTAATCTATTAATAAAGTTTGACTGACCTATGTGCCTACCGACCGCCTAGAATCAGGTCGTCTGCAGGTCATTTAGCACCACGTTCTCCACCAACATGCTGTGCGCGAACGGAGCCACGCCCCGGCCCAGTCGGAAGACCGGAGTCGGACTGTTTTGTTGACATTCCCATTAGTGCAATCCATCTAGTGGATGCATAATGTAACTCCAGCCTCTCCTGCAGCGTCTATTCTATGCGCCTTATAATGCGGTGCGCCTTATATATGAAAAAAGTTTTAAAATAGGCCATTCATTGAAGGTGCGCCTTATAATCCGGTGCGCCTTATAGTGCGGAAAATACGGTACTTTAATTAATCCACCCGTCAGCCACGGGTTGAACATTAGAAAAAGGTTGAGGTTCAGATCTAATATGCGCTGCCAAAACCTCCATCTCCATCAGTCTATCAGTCAGCAGCTGGACAGACGGCTTCCCTACCTTGCATCATCAAAAGTCGTCATTGTCTCCATTAAAAAAAAAATAAAAAAAAAGCCAGAAAAATGATAAGGGTCAAAAACAAACCAAGTTTTTATAAGGCAAAACGGTCCACTGCAGGTTTCATCAATACTTTAGGTATGTTTTGCGATTAAATCCAGCCAAAACGAATCGCTTGTCATTGCATCAGCTACAATTAAGATTTGCAACAGAGATTACACTGGGATATTTTCAGCAGGCACAGGAAAGTGTGATGATTGGCGACAAACGGTTAAACTTCAAAAAGGCTGAAGGGAAGAAAGACGGAGGCAATGAAACCTTTAGATAAATCCTGGCGATGGATGAAAACATGGACGGGTCAAACGCAGACGACGCAGTGTTTTGTCCACCTGCATTCTTCTTAAGAATCCTTTGTGCTGGATGGTTTATTCCTCCTCTGAACTGTACAACAACCCATTACCGTCTCATCCTTTCAACTCGTAATGTCCCTGACAGAAGGCCTTTGGGGGCAACGCAGATATAGAAAATGGGAACGGAGAAAAAAGCTCTTATGAAGAGAAAACACGACAGAATTGCGAAAATGAGGGAACATGCAGTAATGGGAGGAATTAACTGGACGCAGGAAGGAAATATAAAAGTACACAGAAAACAAAAAAAAACCAAGAAAAAGAATTGGAAAGGCAATAGGAAGGAAGAGAAAAGGAAAGAAATAAATATTGTGAATATGACAAAACTAGTTTGTCTCCTCTAATACAGTCAAAGAAAAATAAATATGCCTGGATGCACAAGGGAAAAATATGCTGAGAGACGGACAGGAAAACAGATTCTAATGTCTCCCGAGGTTCTGATACTGTAAGCACACCAACAGATGAAATGAGATTCATAAGCAGGAATTAGATCAGAGGACGATCAGAGAAACGACTAAAGACATTACAGAGGGCAGCCAAAGTCAAAAACGATTAATGGAAAATCCCAAATTATATTTGGAGAAACTGTGGGTGGATATTCAAGATATTTGTTTGCAAAGTTCGGCATTTTTTGAGCTTTCACAACCTTCTTGGTCGTTTTGAGAATCTCGCATCCGGTTTGCCTTATTAATATTAAAAAGAATAAAACAATCATGACGGTTCGCTTTGACGCAATGCGATTAGGGAACAAATGAAGATGTGAAAGAGCCAACTCAATCTGACAACTCCAAATTCAAAATTTCCTAAAAACATCTCCCGTCATTCACACAAAATTATAGGTTTTATATAGGCTGATAAATAATTTTAAAACTTCAAATACTATATAAAAAAAAAGAATTGCACTCATTTTCTAGGCAGGTTGATATTTCATCTATATTCGCAGGGTAAGAGAAAATTTTCTCTCGCTTTATGTTTTTGACGAACAATGCAAGAGTTAAAAAACAAAAAAACAATTAATTACTTGCTAATATTAAACCGATTCTGGATATGCTGACCAAAAGGCAGAAGGAGGGAGATTTTGCTGACTACAATAACATTTTATCACATGGTGTATCTGGCCCTTGAGTAAAAACTATTTTCGATGCACTGCTTCAAAAAGGAACCTACAGCGTTTATACATTTAGATGCATCAAGAATGCAAAAGAAATGAACACAGAATTTATTTATACGATCTGACCTTCTGGGTTATTAATGTCTACTAGGAAGAACAGTCATTTAAATTGTCCAATAGTACCATTTGTACTATTAGTTTTTGCAGAGGAGGGAAAAATATTTTTTTCTGAATAGACTCAAAAGAAAGTTTGAATTCCTCCCCATTTCAGTCAAGCACTCCTCAAATTCCATTCAGAGACCGATTGGTTCCCAGTTCATGGACACAACAGTTCTGAAATACATGGAGGAAGCAGCTTAAGATGCCTATTGTGTCCTCTTTTTTATTTTTTATTTTTTTATTTTATGTCTTAATAAAAACAAACATGCTTTGGCCCGTGAACACATGTATGTGAATTTATCAAAACGTTTATCATTAGGTTTAATGAAATATTCTTTGGGATTTCAACATTTTGCACCATTACGGTCATTCCTTTCTTAGATACTAACGTACTGATGAATTTCAAATTAGATCATCATCAAAAACGTTAATTTAATTCAGTCATTCTGAGCCAAAAGCAAAACTGACTTCATTACAAACAAAGCAAAATATTTAAAGTGTTCATTTGTGTTAATTGTTGTAATCATGGCCTACAGCTAAAGAAAACCCATAATTTTGTTTTTCTGAAAACCCTAATAAGTAGAAATATATATATATATAAAATGCAATAGAGCACATGATTAAAGGCTGTTATCACTTCTCGCATAGAAAACCACAAAACCTTTTTGTTGAAGGAGTCGGCTGTTCACATACAACTTTTAGTGGAAAGTTGCGTGAAAGGAAAAAAACATATGCTGCAAAACTTATGCCAGAAAAGGTTCAGAATACATTACTATGTATTCCAAAGTAATTTTAACATTGATATATTCTCACTTAACTTATTTTAGACGTCTTAGAAAACGTTGGGACAGTAACCTAAACGCTAGAGTTGAGCGTAATTTAGCATAAATAACGTGATAAAAGTGCAATTTTTCTGATAAGCCTCGTGTTTTGCTTGTAATGGCAAATCCCTTATGTCGGCAAATGTTGTGTGCCAATAACCTGCTGGAGCACATTTAATCAGCGCAAATAATTATGCACACAGACGGAGTTCAACACAGGGTTTGACGCCCCTTTCAGACACACAGTCACCAAGATAGTCAGAAAAGGGTAAACAGAACAATCTGGGCAAAGTAAGCAGCTTCCATTTAGACGGCAAATGTGACTGTGCATGTTTGTATTGCTTGTTCAGTCATTTATATGCAAAAGTGTGCGTCGTGCAGAGGTGAACAGATCGCAGCCGGTTCTATATGTCCCCATCTGTTGCTTCTGTCCCATTCCAGGGTTGCCAAGACACCTGGGTGCCAACTCAATGCCAGCCACGGTAATCCTGAGAGGTAGAGGCTTCTAACACTCTCCTCCTGTTCAGTCGGCTAATAATCACTCTTTGTTTTTTTCTGTCTCACCAGTGTCTAGCCAGTTGGTTAAATGGAGGGTTGATTATTTTAGGCTGTTTTCCAGCTGGTCACAAATGCCCTCAACATGATTACTCTTCAGTACATGTAGTTAGTGGTCACACACACACACACACACACCCGCACGAGTACCTCAGACTACACGTGTTCCACTCATGTTCCCTCAGCTTCCTCAAGCTGTGATTCTGTCTGCTGTATTGACCAAGGTCTTGATTTACTGTGTTGGATAACTCAGGGGTGAGGAGAAAATGTGTGTGCAGTGTGGCCAAAAAACAAGGAAAATATCAATTTCTCTGAAATTGCTTGTCATGAATGATATATAAATGCAGTAAAACAAATAAAAATAAAAAATGCAAGTAATTCACAAAGCACAAGAAAAGCGAATAACAGAACTTAAACAACCAGATTCCCGCATCCTTTAACTGATGAGTTTCCCAAATGCATTTGCGGATTTAGCCGACCGCAAAAAGTTACCACTTCGAACAAGGTATAAATCTGTGTGTGTGTGTTTGTGCACTTCACCTGTGGTTCTTGTCTTCCATTTGTAGTGTGTAGACCACGTCTTCAGAGAGCAGGGCGCGTGCGTGTCCGGCATTCTCGCCCCACTTGAGCTTCAGGCTCTGAGGGCCCGCGGCGGAGCATTCGAGTGGGGGCGGGGCCGGAGGAAGGGGACGGGTCCTCGCTACCAGCAACGGACTCAGAGGACCCAAGCCGATGGCGTTCACCGCTTGAATCTGCAGACTGAAAGGTAATAATGATGAGTTGCCGAGAGACGTCATCGTGCGCGGTAAAAACAGTCAACGGAAATCTACTGTTAGGCAACATGCAGGAAACTCAATAAGATAAATACAGTATTATTATTATCATCCAGATCTGAGGTGAAATATTAAATCAGTGATCAACAGCCAACTACTGGCTATTCATCATGTGCCATTTTTATGTGCACATTATGTTGTTGATCAATGAATGGTACATTTACTGTACTGGCTGTTGAAATTTCTGTCAATTGCCTAGAAATTCATGGAAATGTGTTGTGAATCAAGTCGTCAACGAGTCTCATCAGAACAGAGAGCAAAGATGCTAACATTAGCCTAGCATTTCAGTGAACCTGCTCCGCATGAACAGGACAAGAACCCAAGTTGTTGGTTAAATTTGTACAATCATGGTTACTTAGAAGCTTTATTGCACTGTAGAGCTCCCAAGTAACCATGTATATATAAACTGTTTTGATAAACTGATTTTTATCGTATTGGCCTAGAATTAATGTCTGGAAATTAAGCGATTTTATAATGGGGTTGAGGGGAAATATTCTAATAAGGACTTCCCCAATTAAAAAAAAAACAAAAAAAACACAACATTAAAATGTTAGAAACAAAAATGTCTTGAGTCTCTATAGGCTTACAGCAGTTGCACATGAAAACGTTGGGAAATATATGAACCATCGAACCCAACCCTGTAAAGCTGCTGCAGGGCCATTTGTCTAATGGCGAGGTAAATTTTCTGTGAAGAGGTTTTCGCCCATCATCAGCCCCCTATTACAACTTAATGCACTCTCCAACAAGAAACCCAAATGTGCCAACCATTTCTGGCCACTTTCCTTCTATAAATGTCCTCAAAAGAAAAAAAAACTGATGGGCAATACGTTACATGAGGAATAGGACAATTTTTTATTTTATTTTAGATGTTACAGGGAATTAACCTAATGTAATCCTCAAGATTGTTTCGATAGCTTCTAAGAGCATAGACACACATAACCACAGCTAATTAAAAAGAACCAACAAATAGATTTCCCTTCTTCAATCTCCTCTGCGGCTCACTTCTCAGAATCCCCCCTCGTTTCCTCATTCTTCGTCCTGCGATGTCTGATCAGCTGATTAGCACCTCTGCTGGAGGGCATACAAGTTCTGACATTTAACTGTTGATTTTTCATAACAGTAACCTTTTCTTGCAGCTAAGTCAAGTAGAAGGAAAAAGGGCAACATTTATCCATTCACTGGGCTGTTAAGCACAAGGATAAACTGTGACGAGAGGCTGCAAGGAAGAAGGAGAAACGACAAGAGAACACCTAAGACCTGATGTTCAGGGACAAAAGCATGATCATCAGGCTGATGTTCAGAGGTTTGCATCTTTAAGTCGGAGGTACAGAAAAACTAGGAATGACCAGTCTTTTGCAATAAATTTGCTCAGAAACAAAAACACCTCTTTGCACAAACAATTGCATGCCTTGACAAATAAGTTACTTTCTTTACAGACAATGACCTTGGGAAAACGACCTTGGGAGTGCAATAAGACAATGGAAAATAAGCAGAGAAATGACTCGACTTGCTGTCTGGTTCAAATCGCTGTGGGGATTTTAAAAATTGCTGTGTTAAAAATGTCATGTAGCGTGAAATTAAAATAGGAACCTCTTATGTCAAAGACTGAAAAAGTTTGTTTTTTTTTCTTTTTTTTTTCTCCATGATAAATTACATTAATGCTGCGGTCACTACCTTCTCGATGCAAGTTATGCAATCATCAAAGCAGTTCTGCTTGTTTTCTGCTAAAAACCCGACTAATCATAAAAGTGCCTGCTGCTAAAGCAACAAAACTTTAAGCACAAACTTTAAGAAGAGCTTCGTCCTGGAAATCTGCACTTGTTTGTTTGGCAAAGGTAGAAGAGAGAAACCCATAACACGGTCACCCCCAGTGTTGTCGGAGAAAGCGCTTATTGTGGCGCTTTCGCAAGGCCGTGCAAATAAAATATGAAGCACCTACACACACTCGGTGTCTGCAACAACAAGCGTTGCGATCTGTAGGCCTCCAGAAAACAACTCGCAGGTACACTCACCCTCAAATAAACACACGCGCCGTGTTCTGGCTCAGCGGCAGCCCTTATGCAAGAGATCGGTGGTACATGGGGACAAAAACAACCTCCGAGTGAAAACAGTGGGGTGTGCGATTATCCTGCCTCTTCACTGCTCCCCACCTCATTGTGGCATTATTTCTCAGTTTTTTGTTTTGTTTTGTTTTTTTATCTCACTTTTCTGAGCTGTGCCCCCACTTTTATGTGTGTGTGTGTGTGTATACACAAACACAGCAGTTTTCACATGATGACCAGGTCATTAGATCTTACCAAACGCTTTCCAACAAGTTACTTAGACAGGTTAAAGTGTGGGGATGTTGTGGAGTTTTCTGATTCTTTAACAGCTGTGTGGGTAGAGAGTTTTGAAGGTTTTAGCCATTTTTTTTGTTTGTTTTTTTTTTAAATACAAAACTCCTTTTTAAAAGGAACAAATTATTTTTGTAAGGAACAAATGCTGCCATGTTGCAGACTTTCTGAGAAGAGACGAGTAGTCTTACTTGTCAGTGGTCATAATGTTATGGCTGATTGCATGTGTACATCAGGAGGGGAGTGGGGGAGCACAGAAGGATCACAACATTGGCTGGCAATAAGGATGACTAAGTACCTGTTTACTGCTGCTTGGTTACAAGAGGTGTCGCATCACAGTTCATGAAAATACCAAACGGGCAACTTTCAGATTCTGTCTATAAATACCTTCTACAGGATCCAATTAAACCCAACAGCAGATGGTTTACAAATCGTTAACCCAAATGCAAAGTACTGCAACAAGTGACGGGCTTCCAAAGAGACCGCTACAAGCTTCATGACATGCTCATGCATCAATCTGGCAGCGTTGCACAATCGCCACACACCAGATCCTGTTACTCGTGTTTGCATGAAAACATGAAAAAGGAAAGTTTGTTCTTCAAGTCTCTCGATTGCCATAACTGTTCACACAAGCAAAGATCGCCGTTTGATGGCGCAAGAGAGTGATGTGCTCAGTTTGATTTCTAAGAGCTCCCTCCACACCGTTTCTGATCTTGAAATGAATTTCAGCGCATCTAATGATACATTTTAGGTACATCCGTTTTTGTAAAACGTCAAGTCCTCGTCTCATATCCGAGGTATGCAAGTCACTTCTCGTGCCTTTTGTTCAGAGCGTGTAATAAAGGTGTAATAAACGCTTTGGTTGCCTGGCCATCTGGGAATGAAAGGGAAGTGCTCTTTGCTGCAAGTGCCTCCAAATAAATATTAGCTTAATTTAATTAGGAGACGGATTGGATTCTCCTTTCTGGAGCGACATCACTAGTGAACGACACTGGATATTCATTGGCACAGACAGAGTGTCCACATAGCACAGCATGAGATTACATAAAGCCACTACTGCATCATTGCTGCAATATCTGAGAAGCGATGTGGAAATTTAGCAGAAGCTGTAGTGCATTTGTGTGATTTAAGTGGCATCGTTGAGTTTTTACACATTTCCAAAAATAAAAAAAAATCTGTAGTAGCCAGGATTATGTTGGGGTTAATCACATCTGTACACACCAAAATAAAAAATATAAGACTAAAAACAATATTTATTTTTTTAAGTTTAAAATTCATGACAAACTTTCAAGCAACTCCTGAATGTGCCGATTCGACTCGAGATCAGGACTCTGCAGCATAACGTCCGGAGCGAACGGTTACCTGTACTCGGTGTCTGGCTGCAGGCCCGTGACGAGGTGACTCGTCCCCGATTCCACGGTGACGGTTTGGTCGTCGACAGAGATGATGTAGGAGGAGATCTCCGAACCGTTGCTGCTTGGCATCTCCCACTTCAGGAGGAGGCAAGTGGATGAGGAGCAACCCGCCTCGGAGGATGTCGGGAGGTCCAGGAGAGTGAGGGTGGAGACCTGGTCGGGATGCGTCGCCGGGGTCCGGAGAGTCGCCCTCTCGCTGTATGGACCTGCGCCAGCCTGGTTCACCGCCTGAGCAAAGCGCAGAAGCACAGGAAGATGAGAGAGACGAACCGCATAAAGGGAATATCTGGGAGTGAGAGATGGGATGGTGCGACTCCGTTATTGATGAGGAAAGTCGTTAAAGGCGAGGTAAAGTTTGCATACGTAGCTCTCGTGCTTTTCCCATGACAATGTGCTATATTGAGATAGTATGTGGTAGAGCACTAGAAAGAGGTGCATTTGTGAAGTGGAAGGAAATGCATAAATGTTTTTTTTATTATTATTTTTTAACAGACAAAAAAAGAAATCTGCAAAAACAACAACTAGAAAACAGAAGTTTTCAGGAGAAAGATGAGAAGTATTGTAAAGTTTGTAACAATCCACATAAGGGTCAAATGAGTCCAAAGCTGAACGTTTTGGTGTTTTTGGGAACTGATGGAAGTGCACATTACATTTTTTTCCAGATTTTTGTTTCAAAACAAAATGGGGGGAGGGGGGGGAGGGTGAAGCATTTTATGCTACATAACGGGTTAAAAGGTAATATGAAAAACTTGGAAAAACTGAGTTTCCCCTCCATAACTTAGCTGAAAACCAGTAAGTCAATTTAAGTGTCAAATAGGAAAAGGAGAGACTTTAAAGGAGTTAGAGGCTACTCATTTTTGCAGGCTGTTCCTTTACAGTCGGCGTCAAAAAGGCCTGAGGTTATTGCTCACTTAAAGACAGAACGCCATGTTCCGTGTAAGATCAACTGAGTTTAGAGTCCGTCATGAATCTTTCTTGCACGTTATCTTGAGAAACCAAAAAGTGGAACATGTTGGCGCAAAGCACATACTGTAATGCACAGAAACTCACTACGACATCACATGAGCACACAGGCAGTGATGCCGACTGCCAGCTGACCTTGTGATGTCCCAGTGTTATAAATGAGCCAATAAAGAAGGGAGCCATAAAACATGCCGTTATTGGATTCAAAGCTACAGAGGCCTGTGTAGGTGCGTGTGTATGCGCGTGTGAACTTGTCAGATAAATGCACACTCACAGAATATAAAGGACTAAACACACTGTGGTTATTTATGCACCAGATTAAGAATTGCAGCACAAATTGAATCGGCCATCATCCCTGGTCTCCTGTCTCCATTTTGTGTTTACGCTTTTGAAGCTCCTTCAGGGTTTTTCATGCTGTGCAGGTTTCTGCAATTACGTCCAGACGACGCCTCCGCGCGGCTCCCCTCTTTGATCTCAGCCTTTGCCTCTTTGTGTTTCTGTCGTGTCCACAGATCTACTATGCAAGCGCAGCTTTCGCTTTCCGTTACCTGTAGCCTGCAGCAGTAATCCGTAGCGGGCGTCAGGTCTGACAGTTCGCACTGTGTGGCGGAGCCACAGTAAATGAGCTCCCAGGGTTCGTCCTCCTTCGCCCACTCCAGTCGATACTCCGAGATGTCCGTCCCCGAGCCCTCGGGGCTCTGCAGCACACAGAAACACGCGTTCAGCTCACGGAACCTCTGGAAACCTGACATTAACCTATTCGGATCTGACGCCTGGTATGAGTGGTGTTGTTTTTCAAGTCGAATTAACCTTTTGTTTATAAGCATCGATGGATGTGAGGGACAAGATTAGTTATTTCCAATAAAAACAGTGTGTTTTCTGAGCCCAGGAAGTACATTTAGCATTCGCTGCATAAATAAATTAAACTGTAAAGTTTTATTTTTAATTTTTTTCCAGTAATTCAAAATTGGATATTGTATAACTTCATTATATTTAAGGCCAATAACACATTTTCCATTATTTCTGTCAATTCCAACAGAATTGACAATGGTGACTTACAATTGACAGATTTGTAAGTCACCATAAGTTGACTTACAACTTATGGTGTTCATAAGTTGTAAGTCTTAAGACTTACAACTTATGAACACCAAAAACATTTTGTTTTCAAAAAATATTTGAATATTACATTACAGGAATATAAAATGTTGTATGAAAAGGCTCTCGGAGAGCACTCAGAAACAGTTTAGTAAGCAATGACCTTTTGTGGCTTTTATTTAACAGCTTTTTGTCATTTCTTCTCCTGGTACTCAGAAGCGAGTTTGCGGTTATTAATTTTGTCTGGAATAAAACAGCATAATAATGTCACGGTGTAAATTTTTATTATATTAAATTCAACATTTCAAGACTATTTAAAATAATGCCTGCCGAAATTTATTCACAGCCTGTAAAAGGTTCCAGGAAGTGAAACTAATAAGTGGCAAATCTGAACAATTAAAAGAGCCCTATTTGGGATTCCACAT
>NW_006800099.1:791246-835051 GCF_000485575.1 Poecilia formosa
CCGTTTCTGATCTTGAAATGAATTTCAGCGCATCTAATGATGCATTTTAGGTACATACGTTTTTGTGAAACGCCAAGTCATCGTCACACATCCGAGGTATGCAAGTCACTTCTCGTGCCTTTTGTTCAGAGCGTGTAATAAACGCTTTGGTTGCCTGGCCATCTGGGAATGAAAGGGAAGTGCTCTTTGCTGCAAGTGCCTCCAAATAAATATTAGCTTAATTTAATTAGGAGACGGATTGGATTCTCCTTTCTGGAGCGACATCACTAGTGAACGACACTGGATATTCATTGGCACAGACAGAGTGTCCACATAGCACAGCATGAGATTACATAAAGCCACTACTGCATCATTGCTGCAATATCTGAGAAGCGATGTGGAAATTTAGCAGAAGCTGTAGTGCATTTGTGTGATTTAAGTGGCATCGTTGAGTTTTTACACATTTCCAAAAATAAAAAAAAATCTGTAGTAGCCAGGATTATGTTGGGGTTAATCACATCTGTACACACCAAAATAAAAAATATAAGACTAAAAACAATATTTATTTTTTTAAGTTTAAAATTCATGACAAACTTTCAAGCAACTCCTGAATGTGCCGATTCGACTCGAGATCAGGACTCTGCAGCATAACGTCCGGAGCGAACGGTTACCTGTACTCGGTGTCTGGCTGCAGGCCCGTGACGAGGTGACTCGTCCCCGATTCCACGGTGACGGTTTGGTCGTCGACAGAGATGATGTAGGAGGAGATCTCCGAACCGTTGCTGCTTGGCATCTCCCACTTCAGGAGGAGGCAAGTGGATGAGGAGCAACCCGCCTCGGAGGATGTCGGGAGGTCCAGGAGAGTGAGGGTGGAGACCTGGTCGGGATGCGTCGCCGGGGTCCGGAGAGTCGCCCTCTCGCTGTATGGACCTGCGCCAGCCTGGTTCACCGCCTGAGCAAAGCGCAGAAGCACAGGAAGATGAGAGAGACGAACCGCATAAAGGGAATATCTGGGAGTGAGAGATGGGATGGTGCGACTCCGTTATTGATGAGGAAAGTCGTTAAAGGTGAGGTAATCTTTGCATACTTGGCTCTCGTGCTTTTCCCATGACAATGTGCTATATTGAGATAGTATGTGGTAGAGCACTAGAAAGAGGTGCATTTGTGAAGTGGAAGGAAATGCATAAATGTTTTTTTTTATTATTATTTTTTAACAGACAAAAAAAGAAATCTGCAAAAACAACAACTAGAAAACAGAAGTTTTCAGGAGAAAGATGAGAAGTATTGTAAAGTTTGCAACAATCCACATAAGGGTCAAATGAGACCAAAGCTGAACGTTTTGGTGTTTTTGGGAACTGATGGAAGTGCACATTACTTTTTTTTTCCAGATTTTTGTTTCAAAACAAAATGGGGGGAGGGGGGGGAGGGTGAAGCATTTTATGCTACATAACGGGTTAAAAGGTAACGTGAAAAACTTGGAAAAACTGAGTTTCCCCTCCATAACTTAGCTGAAAACCAGTAAGTCAATTTAAGTGTCAAATAGGAAAAGGAGAGACTTTAAAGGAGTTAGAGGCTACTCATTTTTGCAGGCTGTTCCTTTACAGTCGGCGTCAAAAAGGCCTGAGGTTATTGCTCACTTAAAGACAGAACGCCATGTTCCGTGTAAGATCAACCGAGTTTAGAGTCCGTCATGAATCTTTCTTGCACGTTATCTTGAGAAACCAAAAAGTGGAACAAGCTGGCGCAAAGCACATACTGTAATGCACAGAAACTCACTACGACATCACATGAGCACACAGGCAGTGATGCCGACTGCCAGCTGACCTTGTGATGTCCCAGTGTTATAAATGAGCCAATAAAGAAGGGAGCCATAAAACATGCCGTTATTGGATTCAAAGCTACAGAGGCCTGTGTAGGTGCGTGTGTATGCGCGTGTGAACTTGTCAGATAAATGCACACTCACAGAGTATGAGAACTAAACACACTGTGGTTATTTATGCACCAGATTAAGAATTGCAGCACAAATTGAATCGGCCATCATCCCTGGTCTCCTGTCTCCATTTTGTGTTTACGCTTTTGAAGCTCCTTCAGGGTTTTTCATGCTGTGCAGGTTTCTGCAATTACGTCCAGACGACGCCTCCGCGCGGCTCCCCTCTTTGATCTCAGCCTTTGCCTCTTTGTGTTTCTGTCGTGTCCACAGATCTACTATGCAAGCGCAGCTTTCGCTTTCCGTTACCTGTAGCCTGCAGCAGTAATCCGTAGCGGGCGTCAGGTCTGACAGTTCGCACTGTGTGGCGGAGCCACAGTAAATGAGCTCCCAGGGTTCGTCCTCCTTCGCCCACTCCAGTCGATACTCCGAGATGTCCGTCCCCGAGCCCTCGGGGCTCTGCAGCACACAGAAACACGCGTTCAGCTCACGGAACCTCTGGAAACCTGACATTAACCTATTCAGATCTGACGCCTGGTATGAGTGGTATTGTTTTTCAAGTCGAATTAACCTTTTGTTTATAAGCATCGATGGATGTGAGGGACAAGATTAGTTATTTCCAATAAAAACAGTGTGTTTTCTGAGCCCAGGAAGTACATTTAGCATTCGCTGCATAAATAAATTAAACTGTAAAGTTTTATTTTTAATTTTTTTCCAGTAATTCAAAATTGGATATTGTATAACTTCATTATATTTAAGTCCAATAACACATTTTCCATTATTTCTGTCAATTCCAACAGAATTGACAATGGTGACTTACAATTGACAGATTTGTAAGTCACCATAAGTTGACTTACAACTTATGGTGTTCATAAGTTGTAAGTCTTAAGACTTACAACTTATGAACACCAAAAACATTTTGTTTTCAAAAAATATTTGAATATTACATTACAGGAATATAAAATGTTGTATGAAAAGGCTCTCGGAGAGCACTCAGAAACAGTTTAGTAAGCAATGACCTTTTGTGGCTTTTATTTAACAGCTTTTTGTCATTTCTTCTCCTGGTACTCAGAAGAGAGTTTGCGGTTATTAATTTTGTCTGGAATAAAACAGCATAATAATGTCACAGTGTAAATTTTTATTATATTAAATGCAACACTTCAAGACTATTTAAAATAAAGCCTGCCGAAATGTATTCACAGCCTGTAAAAGGTTCCAGGAAGTGAAACTAATAAATGGCAAATCTGAACAATTAAAAGAGCCCTATTTGGGATTCCACATTTGTTGTGTGCTGGAGCCAAAGTTACTTTAGTTTTGTATGGATCAATGCATCAAAGCTGTCAAAATTAGTTTTGTCTGTAGATATTCCCAATATATTTTGCTTTGGTAAAATAAAATGGATCAGGTTATGGACACGGTGAGATAATATCAATACATTAATATTAACTTAACACTAAATATATATTTGATATCTGAACACATAATAAACATTTTTAAAAAGTTAATTTGAGTTTTGATTTATATTACCATAAACATGCAAGCAGATCCTGTTGGGCTTGGATTTCATCCCTCCTACTCTGAGCTCAGCTAATGCTGCTGACCTACTAATCCACACTCTCGCCATCTATTTTGTGTCTGAGGTGAGAAAAAAAAAAAGTCTGATTATGATGGAAGCACTGCTGGGTAATCCTTGTTGCAATTTCATACTTGGCTGCTTCTGATACATTTGCTGCATTCTTGAGAAGAATCAATAAAAACGGCTGAAAGTCAAAGTAAAAGGAGAATTCTGCATACATCACTTTAGCTGATATATATTTATCAATCTTCTGGTTGGTTCTTCTTAGCATGTTAAGCTCTGTGACTGCATTTTCCTCACCTCCCAGTTGAGCGTCACGCAGGTGTTACTTGTGAGCGTGATGAGCGGCGCCCCACACTGGCCAGGAGGTCCTGCTGCAGTCGTCACCTCTGTCGGCTCAGAATATGGCCCAAACTAAAAGACACACCAACAAAAAAATATATTTTTCAAATTTACAATCAATTATTGTTTTTCAATTTTTTCCCCCCCATTTTGGATCACAAGACTAAAATGTTTGCCATTTCAAATATCTAACATTTTTTGTCATTTACACACTGCTACAGTGAACATTTTTGAAACTGATGTAACAAGTTTGACAAAAGGCTCACAGTTCACTTCAAGTATGCAAGCAGCACATGCATGCTGGTCTTTTTATCCGTTAACGTGTTTTGATGCATTTGTCCAAAGGCCTGCAACTTCAACTTTCTGCAACAGCTCTTAATAATTTTGGCTAAAACGTGCAAAGAATCAAAGGTCATGTAACATATGCAACTCTAAACAAGTGTTATTTAGCTGGACTGAAGACAAAAAATGGCTTGTAAGATTGCAAAGGCTGCAGATAACAGAACTAATTCAACCTTTGAGTCAATAGATGATCAATCAGGCCTTATAGTTGCCCTGTGGAACCGATAAGCTTCTAAGAGCAACACTGGGTAGTCAGTCTAGGAAAGTAGGACCGAATTACATGAAACCCTGCTTCTCAGGCATGTTTCCTTATCAATTTATAAGCTACTATTGATCCAATGTGCTGAATAGACTGAGTGGAGATAAGAAAAAGAGCCATAAAATGCATTAAAAAACTGCCTTCGAGGTTCCCGTTTCACAGAAATGTAATGTGTACTATGTCATTGCTTATGCTGCTGCCAACATAAGCAATAAGCAAGCGAGTTTCTCACCCCGGCCTCGTTGGTTGCCCTTAGCCGGAAGCTGTACGTCGCACCAGGAAGCAAACTAGCAACCGTGCACTGCAGCTCCGGGCCGTGGTACACTTCTGCTGGCTTCGCTTCTCCCTCACTCATCTCCAGGCTGTACACACACTCTTCACACACTCCCTCACAGGCAGGGGAATCTAGAATCATATCACAGGACGAATCGGAGACAAAAGCAGCATTTTTAAATATGTATGATCAAATTGAATCAATTTTAAGTAATCCTTGAAGTACATGCATTGTGCCTTGCAAGAGCATTTGTAACCCCTTGAACATACTTCCCCTCTTGTCAATTTAAAATCACAAACTTTAAAGAAAAAGGCTTAAAAACTTAATATACAAATGAAAATCTGAAACGTATGACACAGATTTGTATTTAGCCTCCAATGCTTAGTATTTATATTCAGTCACTTTTCGCCACGGTTACAGGTGCAAGACTTTTTGGTGTGAACAAGTCCTGCACACGTATTGTGACCAAATTTATTTTCCGTTTTTGCAAAATAAGCCTGGACAGAAAATGTTTGAAAAGATAAAAATCTATGCATTTTTTGGACTGGTGGGACTTATATTCCAGAGAGATTTGCAGTCCAGAAAATATTGTGACTGCTTTGGATTTTCTTTTAAGTAAAAGAAGCAATTCGAATTTCTAACAAACATTTGCAAACCATGTATCCTCGCCACTTAACTTCATGCAAGTTTGTGGTCGCAATCTGAAAATTTGATAAGTTCAGGGCATAGGAATACTTCTGCAAAGCGCCGTACTGTAGCATGTTCAGGGTTTTAATTGAACACTCATTGGGTCATTTAAGATTATGATTGCATCGGTGTAGCTGAGTGATCAGCAGTTGTTTTTTTTTTGTTTTTTTCTCAGGCGCCATCTGCTTCAGTTTGCTTGCAGAGGGATGAAAGCGGCCAACGTCCAGGCATCAGGGGGATACCCTCCGACGCATTATTTCCGACCTTCAGCTCAACCAGTAATTGCAGCAGCACTGCCTGCATCTGAACTGATTAGCGATGTGACCAGCTGTATCAGACTGGTTAAAGAAAGAACTTCCTCAGCACTGCACGCTGCAAAGCCTCTTTGGCTGCCAACAGATAACGGCGCTAATTTGCAATAATTGGCCGGCATTACGAGAGTTGGCCTGGATATGAGGGGAGGGTTAGGCATTTAATGGGCAAAATAGGAGCTCGATTAGGCTAAAAAGGGGTTGACTTGGTTCATATTAGAGCTGGCCAGCAGAACGCATTTGGCAGCCAGGAGGCAATTTTATTGCTTTTTGCGAAAAGCGTAAATAAAGCTAAACGCCACGTATACGTGTCCGTCTGGACTCACCCCATTCTAACTGGACCTCCTTGTGTTTGGCTTTCCCAACGATCCGCGGCGGCTGACAGGGTCCTGGTGGGACACTTGATGTACGGACCGGAACACAAACAGTGCACTGTCAAAGAAAAAAAAAAAAAAAAAAAATGAAGAAATTAATATATGAGGAATGTCCGATTTTACCGCTAAGACAGGGATGTGAAAGGATTGCTTGTAAGTATGTCAGCACATTTCCAAAAAACAACAAAAAGTTCATTTTTAGCCAACGTGGACCCTGGATTTTATAGACTTGGGCCTCAATTGTGTTTGTGACCATGACAATCCAAAGTTGATCAGTCACTGCAGTGAAGCGTGTGTGTGTGTGCGCGTGTGTGCGTGTGTGTGTGTGTCTTACCGGGCTGTGTCCTCCCGTGGTGATGCTACATACACGTAGGCGGTAAACGGTTCCCGGTGTCAGCCGCTCACACACGCATTCTGTCGCGGGGCCGCTGTACGCCACCTCCCACTGGCTCGCTGCTCAGCATCGAACACACACACACACACAGACACACACACAGCGCAGAACACACAATTACAACACTTGTCACATTCATGCAGAAGATTGCACACAATTAATCCCCTGCTGTTTTGTACCCGTCTTTGTAGTCAGACTGCAGATATTGTCCCGATGTCACATTATCCCGTTTATGCCTACACAACATTTTCTTTTTTTGCGTGTCGATTTTTAAATTGTTAATGGGAAGTGCGTGCCGTGAAATGTCTGTGGAAGGCAGAACTTTAAAAAAAATAAAATAAAGTATTGAAACGCATAACATCTTTTCATGTAAACTGAGATAATTAAATATTTTTTCACATATTAACTGGAGGTAGCAGTCGCATGTTTACTTTATTATTCAAGTAATGGATTCTCAGCATCTGCCTCCGTTTAAAACTCATTTCATTCTTTGCAACTTCAAAAATGTACGGTTTTCATCCAACGTTCCACTTAAATGGAAATAATAACTTTATGCATGTCATAATCTATTGACTTCCTTAAAGTTCAGACTGACTTAACCTAGAGGATTGCTCAACTCCTGCCGTACAGACAAACACTGCATTGTGGGTAGAACAAAAAAAGTCTAATTTTATAAAGTGAATAATGCATACAGATGCATAGTTTTAGAAAATGATCAAAAAATAAACAGCAGTTTGTCTTGCGCGTTACACGTACCTTCGGAGCATCCTTCAGAAATCTCGAGGAGGTAAGTGAGGGCCTCTGAGCCCCCGTTGTCCAGGGGTGGATCTGTAGGAGGAATTAATAATAAATAGGTTTTAGTCATCATGGAATCCACTGGATCAGATTGCATTCAATACAAGACAAAATCAAAGATATGTCATGAGAAATATCATTTATCCGCTTTGTTTTGTGAGCCACAAAACACATTAGAGACGAGAATGGCTCATAAATGCAATTTCTATTGGACCCATGCAGTTCACATACATCAATATGCCCATCTAACGGTATAAGTACGTGTTTGAATATTTGAACGGGTCCAACAATTACCCCATGTGACGGTGAAGCCATGAGGCGTCACTCCGGTGACCCTGGGTGTCGACGGAGGGCCGGGTTTGTCTGGATTGGTGGTGCAAACCAACACTTCACTGGGGCTGCTTTTTCCTTCCACGTTTGACGCAATCAGCTGCACAACGGAGAGAACGGAAAGTTAAAAAAAACAAGGCGGGGAGAAGCCTGGCAACAAGCGATTAGACAATGAAAATAAGGACGGCGAACAAAGAAAGCAAGTCGAGGGGGTAAACGAAGGGAGGAATCTTATCGAAAGGGAAAGAGACTCCTCTGGAAAAATAGCTGCCATTACAATCTGCTCCTTTTTTCCTGCTCTTCTCTTGCTTTTATCTTCTTGCTGTACTCCCTTGAACCAGCCCTTCCAATTTGACAATCAATTTCTTTCATTCCCCATACATTCACACTGGATGAGAAGTACTGCGGGGGTGGGAGGGGGGGATACATGCAAAAGAGCCCCGAATCGCCTCTTTGCACATGACCACGTGTCACCATGTCCTCAGACATCAGAAGCCTTATCTACCCGTCTGCATGAAAGCACATTTGGGAGTGTTATTGGAGATGATTGCACCATAAAGGACATGCAAGTGCACTTACAGGGACGAACCGCTGGTACATTATGTTTCACAGTGTCCCCACATTATGGACAGTTTTCATCGTGGCTTTTAGGGAACTTGATAGATAGATAGCTAGCTGCTGGATTGTCTCGTTCCCCTTCGTAAACAGCAGGCAATTTCTAGCGGCGAAACGCCACACGCCGTTTTGGATTGATGGATGTTGAGTGAGCGACAATTGGGTGGGTTAGGGTTTGTTTGGAGCATCTTTTTACTCTAATTGGAAAAGGAGGCAGAATTGTTGCAATGCAGTCAGAAGCTTAAATACAATCGCAGTTGACATCAATGTCATGTTAATGCAAGACTGAGTACTGTAAGACAAAGAAGCACCTGCTTGAAACTCAAAACCTTTGCATATGGAATTTGCAAATTACATATTTCCCCCACTTGCTTTACAATAAGTTATTACAAGATTTCTTATAAGTAGCTATAAAAGTAACCCAGGTTTCCTCTTACTTGTACCTCAGATTCAGAATCACAGTTCAAAACAGTTCATCTAAAAATCACAGTTAAAAAACAAATGTCAGCATCTTTTAAAATGTTATACTTTAGCAAATAAGTAAAGCATTTTAAAGCTATTTTAGCACTTTATCCATTTGTGGAGGAAATTGCCTGTTTGTACAAACGCACTACTTATGTGAACACATCCAATAAACAGTTTCTTCTTTACTCACCAACAACTGAACATTACCAGAATTGGATGGTGAAATGAAACAAACAAACAAACATAACAGATGCACACATTTTTGTTGTGTTTTCACTTACCCTGAATTTATACTGTGTGCTTCTCTTCAGGCCTTGTACAGTACAGGTCAAGTTTTCTCCAGTGTACTTTGGATAAAAATCTGTTCCCTGTGGGGGAAAAACACAGAATATTTTTTGTGCGTGTTTTATATTTTAGTAATATTAGAATGACCGTATGATAAATGCAACAAATAAAGTTTGATTATTATTTAATCTGTGCAAGTCAGAGAAGAGGAGAACATAAGATCTTTGTGTGTTTTTAATATTTTTGTTGAAGCTTTTTAAAATGCATAGTTTTCTAAAAAAAAAAAATAAAAAAAATCTAAAAATATAACATGCATACAGAAGCAAATAAGACTTGGAACAATTCAATATAAAAAGATGAAAACTTAAACAGCTTTTCTGTTTGCTAAAAGAAAGATTGAGGTTTTCATTGCGTTTGGGTTCCCCCCCCCTCTTTTCGTTTTTGCCACTCACGCTGTTGTCCTCCTGGATCTCGAGTGTGTATTTGAGCTGCTCCTCGGTGGGGCTGCCCTCGGGACGCACCCACTCCAGGTTCACCCAGGACACCCCCGCCCTGACCAGCCGCGGCGCGAGGGGCAGAGGGGGCTGCGTGCCCGTGGTGTAGAACACCACCTCTGTACTGAAGCCACTGCACACACAAAACAAGAAACACATCTCTGGTTGTTTATCTTTTGTTTGTTTTTGTTACTTAAAAAGCCGATGCAAACAGAACGAGATGCAGAAATGGGGATTTTTCTTTTCTTTTCTTTTTTTTTAAACCCTGAAGCGAAACAAAATGCAGGATGCAGGTGAAGATGCCTGGTCTTCAATAATGCATTGACTGTACATGAACATTAACTTGCTTGCCAGCGTATTTACGGAATAAGGATCATCTGTATATTCGGCGACGGGATGCAGTACCTTGTGCCGATGTCGTTATTTGCAGCCAGTCTGAACGTGTAGCCACAGGCGGGCTGCAGCCGTGTCAGCTTACAGTGTCTCTGGTTCCCAAAGTAACAGTCTCTGAAAACACTGTTCTTCTTTCCCTGCAGAGGACAAAAACGGTCACATACGAAATGATAAACAAAAAAATAACTGGAAAGACAAAGACGAAACACAGGACGACACATGGAGTATTGATCGAGTAGTGACTCTACAGTCCTGATGCTGTAACTCTGAACCCTTCAATACTCTTACAAGAAATGTGTTCATATATATACCCGTTTAATTCTTTTGTTTTTAATGGTAAAAGTAAGGACAGACCAACCTCATCCCACTCGAGCAGGTAGTTTGTGATCTTGGATCCGTTGTCGCCTGGAGGCTGTGGATGACAAAGAGACGGAGACAAGAGAAAAGAGAGAATGAGAGCTTATCCCAGGATGAAAGACCCTGACAATGAGGCTCATAGGATACCTGCCGTGGTTTTGTGATTGACCTTACATCCTGTCTGGGTGATTGATGGCACTGTTTATCAGTGACAGGGAGAGGGGCGTAAAAACTACCTCGGCGGGGGGCGCGGGGGTCAGTGAAGACGCAGGCAAAGGCGGATATTAATGGCTATGGGGGCTAATAAAAACTAGCTGGAACATAAACGATTAGAAGTAAAAGAAAATGTCTCTTTACTGAAAACCGTTTCTTTTTTACCATGTGGAGAAAAGACTGGTTTACTCAGGGTTCCTACACATTTCTTCCTCTAAAAATGAAAGATTTATATGGAACATCATATCTATGGACAAAAGGAATGACATAAAGTACCAATTACTACAACAAGTCTGTGACAAATTGCTGTACAGGTAAAATCAGTGAACATTCAAAATATGGAAAGGACAAAAAGGGAAAAAAAACAAAATCAATAATACTGAAATAAGAGCAAAAGTCTCAAAGCGTGTTCAAGGCCAACGAATAAAAATGTGTTAAGAGTTTTAAAAGTGAACAACTTTTAAAAGAAGAGTTGCCCCTAATATGCAAACCAGTAAAATTCAGTGTTTCGTAAAATGTATTTGTGCCACTCTGACATATTTGATCTGGGTTTAATGTCAGACCAACACATATTATCCTACATTATCCATTCCTCTCGCTTGATTCTGGCACCCCTAAATAAAATCTAATGCAGCCAACAAAACTCTTCCACTGCACAGCTGTCCACCTAAACTGATGAGCTGGTCAAGAAAAGTGCTAATCAGGACAGCAGGTGACACAACAGCTGCTGGTCACAGTCAATGCAGGGAAAAACTGCAAACATGGATGGATTTCTTGGAACCATATTTCATTTCCGTTCCATCTCATACGTGTGGGACTTCTTTGTGTTGGTGCAACAACTAAAATCTGAGGAGGACACATTTGTAATTGTGTTTCTGTAAAAGTGAAAGAGCACACAAGCTCTTGCGTTGGCATGCGCGACATTCTGCCGTACCTTCCACTGTAGACTGAGGCTGGTCTTTGTGCGGTGAGAGAGCTTCGGGGGTAGCGGGACATCAGGGACGCTGCAGTGTGTGGTGAACGAGCCGGCCTCTGAACACGAGCCTCGAACCGAGTTGTACAACGCTGAAACCCTAAAAGCAACAAGACGCACCAAAGCTTAGAGCGAGAGTTAACCATGACATGCAGCCGACTATGTTGACGCACAGCTGGAGTCCTTACCGTACGTGGTAGTCTGTCGCTGGCCTTAGGTCTTTCAGATGATATTCCAACTCTTCTCCACTGAAATTTTTACAAATGAGAAACGTCGTATCAATACCGTAGACGTGCCGCGCAAGAAGCACATGTCCTGGATCGCTTTAGCATTGGGTTAGTGCACTACCTGTATATAAGGCGATATTTTCCATCCTTTCCCTTGTCTGAGAGAGAAACCTCGTAGGAGCAGGAGACGGGCATCCCGTTACTGTGCCTGTTTACCAGCCCACCTGGAAGGCCCCAGGACAGCCGAGCAGCCCGCGCCTGGATGTTAGACACCTTCAGCAAACAATATGACGTTTGTTAAAAATTCGTAGCATAAAAAAAAAAAACTTCTGTGAAATGTATATTTTTTTAATGTAGATTTCCTCTCACTGCCTTTTTTTTTTAAGCCTCAGCTTCACTGAAAGCAGCTCACTTTTGAGTCTTTTTCACTCTAATGGTTCCTACTGTAGACTGACTTGTCAGCAAAACCCAATTCAGCTTCCATAGTTTTTGGAGTCCACAAAAGAGAAAGATTGTCCAATTCAAGTCAGCAACATGTCCCAGTGTGAATGTGTCAATGGTCATATTGTACACTAGTAAATGTAACCATTAAATTAAAAAAATATAAGTATTGTCAAATCGGTATAGGAACTAGAAGTGAATGTGAGGGAGAAAAACTAAACTGCTAGAGTTTAATAGAAAATCCCGTTTACTTCTCTTGTAAACTCACAGTCTGAGAATGATGAGCTGCAGGTGGCATCCGAGGAGAAACGGTGGCGTCAACAGCATCTCAATCCCAAATCTTTCTCATTTAACTCCATTACCATTTTTACTACATTTCACAGTATGTCATAAATATATCCCACTGGTTTACAACACTCCTGTCATAAACTGACAATGTTAAATGACCCAGTTGCACAGCCTGCTGCTCAAACTCTCAAATGAGTACGCAGGGGGTTTTTTTTCTATCCCAAACTGTGCCTACACAACATACTCACTCATCTGAAACTCCCCTGAGGCACCAAAAAAAACCCAGACCCTTCAGTCTTCAGTGTCTCTTGAGCCAATAAAGCTGCAATAAAAACTCAGTGGCATGGATGGGAAGGTGCTGCCCTCGTGTGGCCACGGTTAGAACAGCTCATATCACTTGCTGTGGCAGAAACTGCTACAAGTCACCGCTGCCAATATCGTCAGTATGGCGTTTAGTTTTCACATGCATCCCAGTGAGGAGATGCACACACTGAAAAGACATTAGCGCCAGAGATGGCTGCATCAGACAAGGAGGTGATTGATGAAAGTGGTTACATGTCTGCTTCCGTGTGCAACAGTGTGCAGGATTTTAAAGCCGTATTCATGCCAACCTGTGGTTTGTCGATTGTAGACAGCATGTCTTGAACACGTTTCCCCTCTGAATCATGATCTGAGGAGACGGAAAGAAGAAAAACAGAGTAATTACCATAAACATGCTGCGCTAAGCAATTTATGAAGTGGAGTCAATGTAACTAAATTGCAAAGATATTGGCAAATATTTATTAGGAACTACATCTGACAAAGAAAGCTTCAATATTTTTTTAACATACACATATAAACTTTTCACAAACACAATTGGCAGAACCACCTTTTGCTGCAATTGCTAAGGTATTTCTCCACCGGCTTTGCACATATCAAACATAGAATTTTTTTTTTTTTTTTTTTTANATGTTTTAAAGCCAAATCAAACAGGGCTTGTTATCTGATGTAGAAATGATTTTGCATTCACCACAACTAAGTATTGTTAACATCGACAAGCTGTTGATGTTAAGAGTTTTTCTCAAAAGGTATTCACATCGCTTAAACTCTTTCCTCAAATTACAAATTTAACACGTATAAATTAATAAATGGAGGGTTTGGAATAGTTTTCAAAACTTTTCACAAACACAATTGGCAGAACCACCTTTTGCTGCAATTGCTAAGGTATTTCTCTACCGGCTTTGCACATCCAAACATAGACATTTTATTTATTTTTTTTTGTAATATGGCTCAAAACTCAAGACTTCCTAATAAATATTGAAGAAAACCATCCCCACAATGTGATGCCGTCACCTCCATATTTCGTAGTGAGGATGTTGTGTTCAGATCGATGTACAGCGTTCGCTTAGCAAACTGCCAAAATGAAAACACGGCTCCTTACATCCCACTTTTAGAAATGGCTTTCTTCACGGATTAATGCGCCGCTTGCCTGTTCTGTCGGATTCACATGGACAACCATGCCTTTGGTAGATTTTTAATGTTGCAGTTTCTTGCACTGGAATTTATTTAGGGGTACGAGAGTAGAGGGGGTTGCAAGAATGCTAAACGCATGTATTGCATTATGTTCCTTTTTCTACTTTGTTGTTCAGCAATGTAAAATCCCTGTACAATGGTAGTTGTAGGGTAAAACATTTTGAAAAGCACCGTACATCTAAACACTGCTGGACCAGAACTAAAACTACGAACGCAATCAGCGCAACCCAAAGGAGGCGCCTAAAACAGAGTAAAAACAGACCCAAATTCCTTGGAACGTCTGTTGACATATGGTGTGTGATGCAACACGTTGTTTTCCTCAGCGTGCTCATATTTCATTTCCACAAGTTGTATTTAGCGAAAAACACGCTAAATTGTCCAAGTTTCCGTTGAAAAGCATTAGTCACCGGTTACCGGCCCAGCACAAACAAAATGGGGATCAGCAGAAAAAATAAAAAAATCACCATGACTAATATTCTGCAGAGTCTAATCTTTTCTGTACATGGAAACATCATTTCAAAGTAATTTCTTTTCAGAAAACTCTACTCCCAATCATTATTACGAACAATTTTTTAATCAGTTCCTCCTGAACTTGAGAATAATTACACAACACGTGACGTCAGCGCAATTCTTTCAGCTTCAGGATTGTAAATACAATGTCACGTATGATTATTCTGTTACTGTATTATGCATTTAGATGCAATAGCTACGAAAACATAAAAGCAGAGCAATCAGAGGAGTTATTCCCTGAGAAAATGTACAGTTTTCCCCAAAACAATTCCTGGTTCATCAAATGCAGAGCCTCACTGACCCCTTACACACCTGGCACAGACATCCGTTCATGAGAATCTGCAACATGGGCATGGATGTCATGATAGTTTGGGTTCTTCAATAGAAATAAAAATAGAAGTGGCAAAAACTGTTTAACACACACACATATATCTCTATCTATCTATCTATCTATCTATCCCAGGTTCTTTGCAATATATCTGCATCTGCAGAGATGGAGTCCAATAAGCACAGATGCTGCTTGAAAAAATTAAACCCTTTAAAACAAGCGACTCGACTACATCACCGATATAGAGAAGTGCTACATCGGCACACAATAACTGAATTCAGTTATACATTTCATTATGTTGTGCATTTTGTACCTATTCCTTAAAAAAATGCGTAAGCTGTAAAAGTAACAATCCCCATTAAATTGTCAGATTGTTTTGAGTTTGAGAACATTCTCAATCTGAATTTACAATTCTTATTTTTTGCCTACCAATGAAAACTATGATGATCGTCGCTCCTTAGAGACGCGACAGCACTATTTACAGGGAAGAGTGAGCTCAAGATGCATTTTCCTCAAATCAACTTCAGAGCGATTTGACTGCGACTCTTCACCTCACGTTAGTTCGGCTTGCTGACTCCAATTAATTCTGGGATGCTGTTAAGGGCCCACACACTGACACGACTTGGTAAAAAAAACAAAAAAAAAAACGTCTAGAAATACAATTTCTAGCTGCTGTCTGCTATTCTAAAAAATGACTAAACAATTATCAGGAAAACTCTAAAGACAGGATCTTTAATTGCATATTTTTCGCAAGCGCTGACATTTTATGCTTTGTATAGTCTTTCTTTAATGTCTTTCCTCTCTCTCATACATGTTAAGCTACCAGAGTAATGAATCGCACCAAAAAAATCCAACTCAGTTGAGGAGTTTTCTAAATCGTGTTGATGCCTGGATAATAACAGTGCAAGTGATTGAAAGTATTTGTGATGTTAAAGTACAATCAGCAGAACCGTTAAGATTCGTCGCTCACCTAATAGCCCACTCTGTAGCAAGGTTACATATTTATTTGTATGTAGCTGGTGTGACTGAATGTGGTTTTTGGGCTTGTCCACTCACACCCTGACCAGTCACTGTCCATGTTAACACCAGGTGTGAACACAGTCATCAGTTCTCCCCCTTTTGATTTCTTTATTAAGGTCAGCTATATAAAAATAAAAATAAAAATGTTATGCATTACAAACTGCTATAAAAGTGGGCAGTTTTGGACCGTCGCTCTAATTTTATGATTTTAGTTTACGTGTACTTGGGTGCTAGATGGCCCCAGAGTGAGTCAGGGGCAAGTACATCAAAGTGCAGGTCCAAAGAGACATGTGTAAAAGTGATTTACAGAAAGACCCTGGTTGTTTTGAGGATCAGTACAAGCATGCGTGCACATGGAAGTCTTCCCCCTGCGTGATCCCTGAAGAGGAGGTTTTCCAACCAGAGGAGACCTGCTTTCTCCATCTGATCATTCAGAAACACACAGGATGTTCATGAGTGACTCGATGGAACTAAAGCTTTTGGAAAAAGAAAAATGTTTCGAGTTAGTATGGTTTTCTATGTGGAAATCATTATAGCTACATTCACTCCCGAAGTGACTGGAGCACAATCCAAGACGAATCTAGCGGTGGTGGTGGTGGTATGGTTCACCACCACCAATTTATACCTCTCGTAAATCTTAGACGCGTAGCAAGGTTCCTTCCTAGCAATTAGGAGTTTATCAGTACACCGTATATCATTTAAAATACCGTCGGACGTCTGCTTTTTTTGGGGTAGGCACGGACCTCCGCAGAGTTAAGCATGGAGTTAGTATGTAAGGGGCCTCATGTATGCCAAAGTTTTACAGTCAAATCTGACGCCATTTGTCAGACAGCTGAACCTTGGACAGGACAACGATCTAAAGCGCAACAGCAAATCTTGCAGACTGGATCAAAGAGACGAGAGCTTGCGATTGCCTCTTAAAAGTCCAGATGGGAGTATTACCAAAAATTGCCCTGATGTTTAACATCTAAAAGAATCGGTCAAAGAGAAGATAACAGAGTTACCGTTAGAAGCTACCGAGTAATGTGAAGTAAGGTGAGCGTTTGGTTTTTCCTTCTTAGCTGCAACAAAACTTCCTGAGCGCCTCACTGTCCAAGGACTTGACTGTGAGAAATGTAACAATTGAAGTCTGGCTGAAAAAGGACAATGATCTCAAATCTAACAAAATAAAAAAATAAATAAAAAACTGCCTCAAAAATAGAGCCCTGCTTAATTTCTGCAGTCGCCAATGAAACAAAATGCTTCTGTTAAGACTTTTAGCAATAAGAACCTAATCCTGAACAATTTGTCTCAACACAACATAAAAGATTGATAAGGTCTAAAACCTGACCGGTGGTTCTCACACCAACTGAGCCTGAGTGTGCTCTTAAAGTTTTACTCAGTGCAGCTTCCTTCTTTAAATAAGAAAGAAAACATTAGTGGTATGGTACGATACTCCACGTGAGCATTTTTATGATGTTCTGATGCATATGAACTGAATTTATGATTACTGGCTACTCGGTGTAAGTGATGACAGAGAGACTGTATGAGTGCCTGTGCTCAGGCCACTTCGACAGGGGGGCAAGAGCCTCACTTTGCCTGGGGGCTCACTTATGATTCATGGCAACAATGATGTCATGGAATTACAACCTCAACCTGACCTCCATATGTGTGTTGGAATTAAAAACAAGAGCATAAGAGAGACTGCGTGTGTGTGTGTGTGTGTGTGGGGGGGGGTCATCAGGTTACAGACGAGCGGTGATGGGCAAACGGGAGGAGAGTAATTAAGCCACCATGTGCGGATGTGTGTGTTGAGTCTGGCAGCGCAAGACAAGTTCAGCAGGTGAAGTGCATGATCTGCATCAGTGCGTGACAAACTGGCTCGTTAGTGATCCGTTTTTAAATCAGGACTTCAGTCCTCATTCCTCCGCTTGAATTAATTGCAATTTTTGTCTTTTGCGAAATAAAAATCGGCGATGGGGGGATCCCATTACAAATATAGTCGTCATGTCAACAGATTCGCTCATGTGAGAGTCACAAAGGGAACCTTAGCTGCTCTGCTTGCCTGAGCCGTCAGATTAAATTGATGGCCAAGTACTTAGCCTTGTGGTTATGACAAATTCTTTACCATTTTTGCAACAATGGATTAAACAGTGCTGAAGGGACTCGTTCAGAGCTTGCGATCTGCATTACATGAAAACCTAAACCTGCATGTATGCTTCTGTTCTCCCTCTGAATCTGTCCATTTGTGTTCCACGTTAGGCGTCTAGGATGCCGTTTGTCCACCGATTGATAAATATTCTATCACGATTCCCACAGAACAGCTGGATTAATCCCAGGATTAAATTACTGTTTAACATTTATATTTGTATCAATCGCTGTCAAAAGCATGATAGACATTCTTCAAAATGACTAAACCTTTGTCGCAGCAGTTTGCTTTTTGTTTCCCAGATCCCCGTCTTGCTTTTTGTGAGGACTACTTTCAGTTTTTAGGTTGAAGTTGTCCCGACTCCAATAAGCCTAAAGTGAACGACTTTCTTGTGTGAACAGCTGCGGTCATAACTGGAGACAAAACACTAATAATCAGAAAGATGAGTGTAAGCTGGCCAACCCACAGGCGCTGCTGGTGACAGAGGAAGGAGACGCGAATATTTCTGGAGACTAATAATAAACCGTGATTCTGTTGCGTTCTCTCACAGCTCACTGTTTGGACTCGCTGTGGTTGTTGATTCCAGCTGCTAAAGCGTTCGACATCAACCGCAAAGAGAAACCTGACCTCCTCCTGGTCTTACTCCTCGTGTCCTTCTCCCTTCTGTTTTTTTCCGCGCTGCCTACGCACCCTTACTTCCTATCCCCGTCTGACCTCACATCCCGTCAGCGTCCGACCGCCTGTTTTCGATTAACGGGGACAGACTGACGGAAAGACGGGGGCGGGGAGAGAGAGGAAGAGCGGAGGACGCGAAGACGGCCAAAACCCGAGCGCTGAAGGACAGAATATCAAGCGAGAGGACAGACTGGAGGAGTCTGGGTAAGAGATTAGACAGGAAGAGACGCGGAAATTGAGGGACGAGGAGCACAGCATGGATCAGCAGAGAGGAGGAGGATGAAAGAAGAAAAGAAGGACGGGGCTCAGAGAGCGTTTAGGCAGGGATTACGTTAACTTTCATGACATCACGTATTCCAGAGCAGATGCACACCACTGATCTCAGTTTATTAGTAAAACTATGAATCACTGCCTAAAAATAAAGCGTGGCTGTAATACAAGTCACCAAAATACACTCATATTGGGAGTCTTATCCATCTGGCATCTGGTAATGCCTTTAACTAATTTCCGACAAAGTGAGAGTTAAAAAAAAATTGTTTTAGAGGACTTTTCTAGTTTTTGTCATGCTAAAAAGCCCAAAACTCATGAATAGGCCACCTGTAGTTCCACAGCATCCAAGAGATAAATTCATTTCTATTTTGGTTTATTTCAGGAAAACACAAAGCTACTACAAATCGACAGTGATCAAGGTTTCATCATTAAACCTCACAGCATTATCGGAGGATCTGATCATCATGAGACAGATAATATAAGCGCACTCGTTTGCTTTTCAGGATCATCGTGTCAGGGTTTCACTTTTAGGGTTCTAGACGTCAAAACATAATGACCACCATCTGGTGTTTACCAGGCTAAAATTTAATAAAACTAATCTTAAGCACACAGATGATAAAACAGTATTTATAGAGTCATTATCTTTTAAACAAAGATTACGCCAAAACGGAAATTACAATTTAAAAAAAAAAAAAAAAAAGTGGCCTGATGAATCAGCAGCTCTTGTTCTCAGACAATAATTCTGCACACAACTTTCAAGGTCCACAACAATAAAGTCAGGGGTTGATGTTAGCATCAATCTCATATCACCCTACAATTTATCTGTTAAAAATAGTACAAAAAAAAAATTAACTCGAAATTAACCAAGTGGCTTGCAAGTAGGGCCTTGATAAAAGTGAGCTACTCTGACATTGAGGAGGTTGCATTCCTCCTGCATGACGGCCGGTTCTTCTTAGACGCAGTCTGTCTGCACTGGGACAGAAAAAGACCTTTAGGGCCTGGAGAAAAAAATGTGAAAAATGTGGCAACGGCCGCTCACTCAGCCCCCACTTCACACAAATACTGGGCCACAGGGTGCGTGTGGTGTGTCGCGCTAAGGAAACGAAGCCAGATTCCCATCTTTTAAAGGCCTCTAATCAGTGAGAACAAAGCAAAGTGATAGAAGTCCATCTGATTTAAAGAGCGGAGAAGATAAACAGAGAGAGCGAGGTTTAATTGAAAGAAAAGAAAAAAAACAGTGGCGAAATAGCCGAGAGAAACGGATCGGAGGTGAGGGGATAAACGTAGGTGGGTGGAGAGGAGCGCAGACGACGGGTTCCACTTTATCATCATCTGCTGCATAGTGAGCATTCCATGTGTTCACCAGCTGGGCCAGATACACTCCAACACACAAACATGCAGAGCGGAGAAGTTGTCAGGACATGCCAAAAACTGTGGTTGCCACGGTGAAGGTTCGGTTCTCATGGCTGGGGCCCAGAGTTTTCATGAAGGGGATTAAAAAGCGAGACACTCATCATATAAGAGACTGGAGAAAATTGCTATTAAATGAGGAAATGAGAAAAGGCTCAAATTTTTACTCAAAAGATTTTAAAAGAAAAACTTTTAAATCTTCAGTTCAATTTTAAATTTTCAGTTCAAAAATCCCTCCCCCCCCCTCATAAATGAAATTAGAGCTACCACACAACAATAGCAACACTCTTCAGTGTATAAGTTGTTACTGATGGAAGAAGTATCAACTTCAGCAGGCAGCGCAAGAGCACCAAGCTGCAAATCGTGCATCCAGTGAGCTCAGCCGGCTCGTAGAAACATGCCAGAAAGAAAACCGAACAAAAAAAAAAAACAAAAAAACAAAAGGGATAAAAGATTAAATTTGGATAAATCAGCTGAATTATTATTATTATTGTCACTTCTGGCTGGGTAATTGGAGGACTTTGTCGGAAACAGAATGAGCATTTGCTGCAAGTTTAGAGCTCTGCAGACAATCACGAAACAAGAACATTCATATGTCAAGCACGTCAGAGCAGAAAAATCTGAGGACCGTATGGACAGAATTGGCACAAGGAGTCCAAGGCCCAACTTACAGACACTTAAACAATTCTTTGCTCATAACTGCATCCTCCCATTCCCGGTCTTAAACTGATACATCCCCTCAATAATTAGGTTTCGTGTGTATATAAACATGTACATGGGATGACGAGACTACAGCAACTCTTTCACTTTGGAATAAAATATCCATTTTGCTTGCCAAGTCAGGCTGAAAAGAGGAAAAGGAAAAAACCCTTGACAATTGTAAACTATTAATTTCTGTAAATGTAAGCTGCATGCATGTTTTTTATTTGTAACAACCTTAACCTTTTTCAACCCTAAAAAAAATACTGGAAACTAAAAGAACAGTCCACAGACAGTAGCTGCTGTTTGAGCACACAGCATAAGTGGTGAACAAAGTAATAAAAAAAAACTTTACTGTAGAGGTACAGATTGTCCAAGGCCACTTCGACATTTATATTTATCCATTGAGCAACTTTCATTCCAACCTTGACCAGACTTTTAGAAGAAGAACAGAAACCTGGATTTTGATGCTTATCCTTTGGATTTACTGTTCAGTCAAAGTCACAATGAGGAAAAACTCATTGTGGAAAAACTGGTATATTTTAGCTTTTTTCCCCCTACATAACAATTGTTCTTATACGCGGTTTTTTTTTTTTTTAATAAATCGGATTGCAAATGTTCTTAAGATTTATTCCAAGAATCGTGTGCGTTTTATTCACAGTGATGTTACTAAAGCAAACCCTGTTTAAACTTGCAATTTAAATGAATTTTAAGCAAGTAGTGACAAACTGAGTTAACGTGTTTGGATCTACAGAGTTTTTGTTTGCCTATATTTCTAACCCTCTCATCTATGTTTTTAATGACTACTCGCATTAATCTGTTGTAGATCCCATAAAAACGCCAAGATTGCTAGAACTGGAAAATATAATATTTGATTTTCTTTTATACATAAATGGCAGATAAACAATCCGTCGCACAGCATGATGCCTTCACCGTGTTTTACTAGCATGTGGTATATAAACTCACTGTGAGGAAAACTGATCAATTAAGCTGCTTTATCGTAAGATAAGAAGCGTTAACAAAACACTGGTTATATTTCTGAGTCAAAACAAAGTTCAATCTGTCAAAATAGAAAAAGAAACAACAAAAGACAATGTCTGCAGATTGAAATTGCTGTGGCCTTAGTGCTGGTATGTCATGGTTCAGTCAACTGGGTGAGGAAATGTCTGTTGTACTTATTGTGATTGGCGAGAACAACCTCCCACTTCTAATCCTTGTTAGACGATATCAGCGGGAGAGGCATTCCTCTGCTGGTAAATCCACCTCCTGTTTTCCGTTTTCTCTAAATAGGCTCACATCCCTAAATTCCTGTCTTTTATTTTTCCCCCCCTTTTCCATTTTTTTTATTTTTTCATTTTTTATCTCGTCTGTCACTTCTCCCAGCTGTCAACTTTCCAGGCTCTAAAGATTCTCCTCTTCCACTTCATTGCTCTCCATTTCACCCTCCAAACATGGCCGTATTTGGGTTGACGAGAAGGGGCTGGAGTTTGTTTGGGGAGGGTAGGTGGGTGAGAGGCACCGAGATTATCACCATAGCGACGCACTGAAACAGTCCGGCAATAGAGAGCGCTCTCACTCGTTTTCAAACGCTTGTAAAAAAAATGTAAAATAACTGCTGAGTCATGACTCCGATTTGGCAAGCTATGCGTTTTTGCTTAAAACTGCTTCTAAAGTTCTTCAGGGTTCAACTTCTTTCCCAGGAACACTTTAACATGTGACTGGGAGAAACTGGAATTAGCAAGAGCTACATAAAGTCATCTGCTTCAAAAAATAAAAAATAATTTAGTAATATTTTTTGGGGTGGGGGGGGGATAATCCTGCACAGTAGCAACTTTGACTGGAATCCCAAAGCCAGGTAGATGCAGATTTGTTTGTAGGAAATAGAAAAAAACTTTTTAATACATCTGGAGTGGCGGAGTTCCTTTAAACAATTCCACGGATGAACAAATTAGTTAATTTTATTTTATGGGTGACTCCACAATGTAATTTAAATGTGCACATTAAGGAATCACACTAATTTGTAAAAAAAGAAGAAAAAAAGTTTCTCAGCTGTAAAACCTCTGATCAGCTTATGAGAAATAAATTTAAAAAAAAAACTGTCATTTATGAACATGGACTACTTGTTTCTGTAGTTTAACTTGGTCTGAAATCACCTCTTTATTAGATTAGTTCATATTAGCAGGAGGCAATACATTCATTTTGACATGTAACCAATACCGCTGCCCCCCTTCCTCAACTTTACCGACTCCCCTCCGCTACACGCGCTGCCGTTACACCATATGCTTTTGCATTTACAGTCACCCTGTAATTGCCATTTGGCCACAGTTCAGCTAAACTTAGACATGCTTTAAGCTAAGCGGGGTAGGAAATATTAAGGCAATGAAAAAAGTTACACAATGTTACTTTTAACAATCGGGCAATGTGAGAGTTCATCTGATGCTCAGATTACCAGAACCACGACTCTTGGTTTTGCGACTACTTGTGATTTGTGATGGTTTTTCCTATTTACTTCAAACTCGGAACGTAAGCGGAAGAGGAAAAGCAAACATAATATTCAATCATGCATAATCAAGTTTTTCATTTGAAGCTGGCTTCGTTTCATCTCGTTTGATTATTTCAAAACGGACGACACTTTGGTCAGCGGCCGTTTTAAGTGCGCTGTATAAATAAACTCGACTTGGACTTTCGTTTTGTGGTGAATTTTATTAAAAACGTACGTGAAATTTCGGAGGAGAAAAAAAAAAGCCAACTATTTTTTAATTTAGAAAAAAATAAAATAAAAAATCCTTATTTGTTAAACTCGTGTGGATCCATAGATCTAACACCATAGGGTTCCAGACCGCCGCCTTATTCACGATCCCCCCCAAATTTTCCTCACATCACATTAACAGAACCGACACGGTGCACGCAGCACTTCTACAGTACACATCTGGTTTCTGCAGACTTCTCAGCCCTCGACGATGACGTAGCAGCAAAAGAAGAGGGGCTGAAGGAGCCACTCCATCTGTTTCTGCTGAAATTCCAGTTTTTCCTGAGTGTGAGACGGGATCTGCGGTGGTGATGATGCAGAGCCAAGATGGAGGAACAGAGGGGACGGAGCACAACATCTGTTTCTGCTCAGCGAGCGGCACGGTTCTGAGGAAAAGGGCCCGTGGAGCTGGCCTTACGGGGGAATGGACGCTGTGAGCGCCAAGCCAGGCTGCTGCCTTACTGGCACCATGGCGATAGCCACACACACGGAGAAAGAGGGCATCAAGGGCAAAGCGTAGGTGGCTGTGTGTGTGTGTGTGTGTGTGTGTGTGTATGCATGTGTGGTATTTCGGGTTGGACTGCGCTCGGATATACCGGGCCAAGCTGCAACTTTGTCGGAATATTTGTAGTCTAACTCTCTGTCTCCTTCTCTCTTTTCTCACTGCTGAAGGAGTTTCGGATCCGTGTCTTGTTTCTATTTCCAGTGCTTCCACTGCCCTCCTGTCTCACCTCACCCGCCTCTACAATCTTACATTCCTCCCCTCTCTCTCTCTCTGTGTGTTTGCTTCCTATCCTTTGGACCCTCATGCTCTGATTGTTTTACAGGAAACCCAGTCACGAGGTGTTTGTATGCGTGCGTGTGTGTGTGTGTGTGTTAACGTGCGGCTTGTGTCGTACATCTAGCTGAGTCAGCCTGATCTCCGGAGCTGTACTGAGAACCCGGTAGACCAGAACAGACAGCTGATGACATGGTGACATGCTCCTGTCTGTCATATATGCTGCTGTTGTTGAAGCACCAGAGTGTGGGCATCATGAAACTCTGACACTTTTAGACTGAGAATTAAATTTAGCTTCCTTATACAACAGCTTGTGTGTGTAAGAAGCTCCTCAGTATCCCTCTAATTCTGTTAAGTCTAAAGTATTTCCTCTAAGGTGTGTTGGTGTTTTGATTCAGTACATCTCCAAACTCCTGCACATGCAATTTTTTTAAATGCAAGTATGTATATTTAAACAATAGGGAACACTGCGTGAGAAGCTTTATGTGTCAAAGTGTCTCGCAGGAGAACAAAAAGCCTGAACAAAGAAATATTACAGGTAACCCTGATTATCCCCAGAAATTGCCGTGACTTTTAGAATCATTCGCATGAAAGCAACCCGAGTAATTTACTGACATGAATTTATCGTTTTCTAATATCCAATTCAACAGCTGTCGAGCATCACTGAGCTCCTGCTTCGAGTGGACTGGCATGGCTGTTTGGTACTACGTCCACTAGAGGGCAGGTCTGAGTTGGCCTCTGAATTCAAAGGTAAGTTTCAGACAATGGAAAAACGTGGAGACGGTGGAGGAAATGGAGAATAAAATTGAAATAAAGTTAATTACAATAAACAGATTGTGGCAAAGAGAAGTGTCACCAAAGTCTGCTTATTTTTTGTGCTTTTTGGTCATCACACACATGAGCTTTGCTGTGCCACACTGCGCCCATGGTTACCGTATGCAACCCTAACCCCAGCTCCCTCATGACCGACAAATCCACACAGATAAATACAACTGTTCGCATTTAATGTTGAGCATAACATTTTTCTGCACACAATTTGAGGGAATGCACATCTTTCTGCCGTATTTTTTGTGAGAATTGCATGTTAAAAGTATTAAGCTGTAAAAATCAAAGGAACTCTACGTATTCAAAGGAGCTCGCATTAAAATTTGGCCCTGCGAGACTTTTCCTCTGGAGCTGACCCACACTGTGGAGACCTATTCCATAAACTTTATGGTTATAACAACTTTAAATTAAAAAAAAAAGTTTGACAAGTAGAAATGAAAAGTCAATTCATTTTTGTCTCTTCAAGTTGTTCCATCATCACCTCCTCAGATGTCCCCATGTGCTGTAAGGGGCACATAAAGTGGTACATACCGTTTTTTGTTTTTTTTTATTAACAAGAGATTAAAGAAGAAAAAAAAACGTGTGTGAGGGCAGGTATGTCCCTCAGTGTTTTTGCACATGCGTGCATGTGGGAGATGGGGCTGAACTGCGGCGTCTGAATCACGGAGCTCAAAGGTTCCCTTCATCCCATGCAGCACTGTACAGGTATGCGACACCACCCTTCTCCCCCCCTCCATCTCTCCTACCCCTTCTCTCGCCCACCAACAAGGCCGGTATTGTGGCGGAGGTAAAACGATAGCGCTGAGGGACGGGTTCAGCTATGCGGTTGCCCAGACAACCCTTCTTCCCCACCTTCTCACCTCAGTCTCCATCACCATCCTAACCCCCAGATCTTTTCAGCATGTTGATCCTGGCTTTTATTTTTCATCTCATTGAGTTTATGACAGAAAAAAAGGACAGAAGAAGTAAAACTGAGAAGGGAAATCCATCTTGTTTGCTTGAATGCAAAAGGGGCAGTAAGATTGTAAGAAAGCCAAGTTGGTCAAATAAAAAAGGAAAATGTAAAACAAAAAATCCATAAAGAGATATGTGGCAATTTGGTAGTACAGTTATGTTTCAGTTTAGAAAATAAAGAGGCTCTATTGTGACGTTCTTTAGCGTCTCTGTAGACAGATGTGTCATTTTAGGATTTGGCATGCTTGATCTTGTTTCATGAGTGTGCCACTTTGTCTCACTGCCTTGACTCTCGGCCTCGTCTCCTACCTTGTGTGTGCGTCTCTGGCTCACTGTTTCGTGGACTGCAGCGGTGTCGTCTTTCTGGCTTCTTGCCCCCTGGACTGCTGGCTCCGCCCCCTGACCCCGCTGACCCAAGCGATGGGGCGTGTGATTTGTTACTGCATCACAAACAAAATGAAATAACTCAATTTAATTTTCACGCAGATATATTACACACGCACACAAAAAAAAAGGGTATTTTGGAGAAAATTCTCAAATGATCAATTCATTTTTAAACATTTGAAGCAGCAAAATTCCTCTAAGTCAATAAAAAAGTATATATATATATATACACAAACCTTGATGGATTTATTCCATTAGTGGAAAAAAAATAACTAGACATTTTATTCAGTTAGTAAATGTCTTCAGTTCACGCTACAGAAACTTTATAATCAGAGATCCAAAAGTGATTTCTGGATGAGGTCCACATTCCAAAACAAATGATTAAATCCTAAATTAAATTTGCTCAAAACTTACAAGCAAAACCAAGTTAACTTTAAATGTCTATAACTGTTGAGTTATGACCCTAATCTGCTCTAATTTCCCACAGTAAAACTCAATGAGCACTCGCATTTTAAATTTGGCTTGCCCCACAATGGTTTTGTTGATGGGGAATATTTTACTACTTGTGCACCAATAATATTGACAATTATGTCTTTGTTTAGTCATTATTTCTTTAGAGTGATCTCTGGACCAGACTCCAACTTTTGAGAAAGGTTGCAATAGAATAAGTTTCTTCACTTAAGACAACAATAACCTTTTACTTGCTGAATAGTTAGCATATGCTAGTGCTAGCTATGCTTAAAATACCTACTTCGTCCAAAGAATTGTTCCCAGTGGCAATACAAAAAAAAAACAACTTCAGTCTTTCTTCATTCTTTGCTTTACACCAGAGAATGAGTTCCGCTTTAGATTTTTCTCTGAAATTAGCGTTTGGAGTCGGGGAAATGCTTCACACATGAGTGGAGAGTCTTCTTGCGGTAAGTTGGGAAAAAGGTAAATACAATAATATTGTATTTACAGAATACAGCTTTTTAGTACTTTATACCTTTTTCTACGACTCTTTCAATGGCAAAACCAAGAAAATAAAACTAAACAGCCTCATCTTATGTGTTAAGTATCCCTGTTTCAAACCCACAGAAGAAGAATGATTACCTGTATCCGTTGTGCGCTGGCCCAAGACTGCCCTTATAGAGAGTAGAAGGAGGAGAATTGAGTCGGTTCTGTCGCTCTAGTCTCTGTTCCTTTATCTTTTTAGGCTGTGGCTTAGTGTACGTCTCTTCTCTGCTGATGTAGTTGGACATCCCATAAACTGGGATGATTTCTGAAAGGAGAGAAGACACTGAAAATTTGGTGAAATTGATCATTTACATCTTATGACGCCCGATTGCATAATTCATCGTTTGAATCCAAAATCCCCGGTATTCAGGAGGGTGAGTGCGAGTACCTGGATCGCCGTACATCGGGGGAAGGTGGTGCTGGTAGTACTGGTGAGGCGGCAGCTCGCCCGGGCTGACAGGGGGATAGAAAGAGTGAGAGTTGGGAATGAAGTGGGGGTGAGCCAGGTATGGGGGGAGGTGGTGCGTGGGGGACAGAGCTGGAGAGTAAGAGGGAGGGTAGCACTCTGGGGACTGGGGGGTCACCACCACTCGGCGAACCCCTGTGGTATCCTCCAGCACCTGTGGAAATGGACAGAAAATACACAGTAAATATTGGTCTGTTTTCCCAGTTTCACACATTATAATAAGACGGAGTATTTTATATGCATTCTGACATGCACCAAAATGACAGATGCATTTACTGGACCTAGTAAAAAAATGATCATAACCCTTTAAACCAACAGATTTCAATGCATTTTCCTGGGATTTTATGTAACAGGTGGATGCAAAGTTGTGCATAGACCTAAAATAAAAAGAGATAAAAAAAATAAGTCCATGAAATACACATGATCATTTTCAAATTGATAATTAAATGGATACTTAAATAAATCTTGAGATAATTAAATAAATAAAACTGTGATTGATTAAAAAAAAGCATTCCTGTTAAATATTTTTATGCATTTTTTTTATTTCATGGGGAAAGGTATTCACCTCAAAGTTTTTTATTATTAATAACAGCATTCATGAATTTGTTTAATTTTTAATTAAATGGATCAATATTTACTTAGAAAACAGAGTATTCTAAATAAATACTCTAAAAAAAATATCCAGGTGATTTTTTTTTAGATGTGGAAGTCGAAGAAACGAATATAAATAACCAACTAGAATGCGCCCTGTCCATTCACCATGAGGTTCAGTATCCTCCTTAAATTAGTGCAGATTCCATAACATGTACTCACTTTTACATTCGTGAACTGGAACGAATGGACACTCGCACAAAAACACAGGCACACACATTCCAACCATTCAGTCTTCCACAGGCTTGCATTCCAAGGAAGGAGCAAACACACACTCCCTGCAGAGAGGGGAAGCAATATCAAGTCCCTAACAACACACACACAGAGACAGACACACACCAAATACTACCCCCCCAAAAAAACCTTTCACACAAACAGATCAGCAACATAGCATCAAAATGCAACTGAGGGAGGGAATAAAAGGGCTTCCAGAAAGAAAAGGAGAGTAGGGCCCCGTCTACCTCTCATCCTCTGCTCTACTGAGGAGCAGAAAAACAAGAGTGTTTACAAGAAAGCCAGGGCAAAGTCCCTGTGTGAGTACATGTGGAGGTGGCCTACATAACAGTCACACATGTGCTTTTTATTGGCGTGAACTCGCTAATTCAAATACACCTGCAAACGGGCTCATCCGCACACGACCGCCATCTGTCTGCAAGCAATCATCGGCACATGCTGACGACGACTTGTGCACGGTAAAAATCTTGACGCGTCTCAGCTGCTCACTACTTCTAACAAACATAGAAAGTTTTATTAGCATTTTTCAGCTAACCCCTTTTCCACTCAACAACAACAAAAAGAAAACTGCCCACCGACGGCCTGTCTGGCCTATCAGGCTTGTTTATGTAAGAGTGACAGCGTTTCCCGCTCGCACTTGGCCGGCTCCCTACGAACACACACCCACACACACACACACACACACACAGGCAAACACAAACACACACCCACGGTGTGCCAATGACCTGACTTCCATTGGCGTAGAAGCGCAATCTCAACACAAACACGGCACCAATGCATTCACAGCACTCTACTTGTGAGAACCATCTGACTCGTTTTGCATAACCCTCCCCTCCCTCCCTCCTTTTTTTTCCTTTTATATAATTTAATAGAAAACGCAGACACAACTGCATACAAGTGACTCAAAAAGCAAAACGGCCCTCACGTCCCGAATTCAGCACATTCCTGTAGTGTCGAGGGGAGGAGGGCGCCCTGGTTGCTTGTGTGCTTTTTACACTTCGACTAAGCAGATAGGTGCAATGCCTGGTATTTGATTAGTGTGTGTGTGTGCGTGTGTGTGTGTGTGGTTTGAGCACGAGTTGTGGAAACTTTTCTTTAACTAATGCTTTTCATTCTTGAATGATGGCTCCCAGATCCTCTTGAGTTCTGCAGAAATTTCCCAAGAAACGATCTGCCTCCGAGAGGTTCCTTTGCGCGCTTTGTTTTTTTTGTTTTTTAGCTTTAGACCGTTTTGGTTTTTGTGGCTCAAAAATGGGATGAAAAGTGAGAAATCTGTAAACAAACACCCTGAGGAGAGGAATTTTCCTGAACCAGATGAGAGCTTATGAGCTTCCTGCACAATGCACAAATTGTATTCTGGAGCTTTCTTCCTTCTACAACAACAACATCGACTATGAAACATATGTGGATAATAGCCCCCGAGTGGCTTGCTCGATTTGATGTAAAAGAACGAGTGGTTTCATTGCACTTTAATCGAAGACTGATTATCTGTGATTTAAAAAAAAAAAAAGGAAAGCAACACTTATTCTTGCCACTGATGAAATGATCCAACATCTTGGTCATTAAAGTTTACAAAAAATTTGATAGACGGGGATATAAAGTATACGTTGACGGCCGTTTTAGTTTAACACAGCGACCGTCCATGTTTCGAGACTTCTCAGCAACCAAATTTGTTTCATTGAATAAAGAGAAACAGGAAGTAGTGTTCCTTCAGTCCACTAGCAAAGCGGCGATATTACCCTAACTTCCATAAAGCCAAAGAAAAACTGGTGAGCTGCCACACTTTCTGTGGCGTCTTATTCAAAGAAAAGCTATGAAGGAAGATTCAAGTACTTCTGAGCTTCTTGCATCTAGTAGAAGTACTGAAATACAATCATGCGTAAAAATAATACGCCGTGCAGATTTAGACTTCAATTTATTTTCATTTAGCCAAGCATTTGATTTCTAGTAGGAAATGACATTTCTCAAAGATAAATTTGCAAAACATAACAAAATATATGAGTTTTGAAGAAACTTGTTCTTATTTACCCTGTATTAATCGTACCCTTCATTATAAACAACAGACGAGTTTTAATGCTGTGACAGCAATCAAACCCTTCTCATAATTGCTGGCCAGGTTCCTGCATGTCTCCACCGGTATTTTTGAAGTATAATCTTTGGTGATGATGAGCTCCGAGTCTTTGAGTTTGGAATGCTTTATTATGATCGCCCTGATCTTATAATCCCTGCATAGATTATTAGATTCAAGATGGGACTGCGGCTGGGTTACTGAATTTTTTTTTTTTAATTATTTCCTTTCAGACGAAGCATGTTGGTTAGAGTGGAAGATTACTTTCAAGCAAAATCTGACGAAGGTAAAAATCTTTCGGGCTTAAGTGTACCCCTAGCTCACGAGACAAGATGATGCCCAACTGCAGTTTTGAGAACGAGACAAGAGTTTAGACCCCTTATTTGTTCCATAGTGGGGTTTTGAAGACTCTAATCAGTGTAATATATTACAAACCAGGACTGATCATTAATATTTATGTGCACATCTTCTAAGGTGGTCTGATGCAAAAACAGCTAACAGTGACTGCATCTTGTGTTTTTTAAAAAAGATGATGCCATGTTTTCAAAAACCTCAGCTCAGGTTTGATCCATGGAGTTATTTTAGATGTCAAAGAAGAAATGATTAAATGTAGAAAACAGTCACCGTTAGTTTAGCGTCAAGAGAAAATGACGTGGTTAGCAGCCAACGTTATGTCCTTACATCGTTTACGAATCGTTTGCGTCTTGTCCGTCACACTTCCAATGTTTCTTTTTCTATTTACTTCTTCACTGCAAACGCTGCAGAGCGTCAGGTCGGCTCTATCAACATCAGAAGAACTGCTTCCCTTCTTACTTCAAAATAAGAGTCTAAAACACTGATATAAGAGGACATCAAAAGAAGCAAGCAAGCAAGCACACATTTACTTCCCTCTTAAGTCAATTTTATAGATTTTGAGCTTAGAATAAATATCCAGGCATTGTATAATGTGTATTTTGTGGGGCATTGTGGTCCATGGTAAAGCAAGTGTAATAAAAATCGTGCCACTGGCATTAAAAGTGACCTAGATTACGTGACAAGTTGGTGCATCAGCCAAAATCCGTTATGTCTGCTCATGTATAGAAAAAAAAAAATAAAAATCTGAAACAGTCCATCTTTAAACTTCTCGAAGGAGGTCCCCATTTTGTGGTGGGATAAATTATCCATCTGAAAGATATTCCACTGAACTTTTATAGGGACACTGGAAAACTAGAAGGGAAGGATGGGAAATGGGTTTCACACCAACGTGTGCATGTGCTCCATAACATCCAAGTTAAAGGAACAAATTAACTCGAGTTCTACAGAAGCCTGTTAACGACGCATTAATTCAAAACACATGTCAAGAAGGGGGGAAAAAAACATCTAAAACATGCAGCACAGTGTACCCCAAGGACAAAGATTAGGAAACACTGTTCTGGGGAGAAATGCAAACCCGTAAAGTTGCAAACGGCGAGAAAAAGAGCGGTCTACGCTGCACGCCAGCGATACTTCTAAAGATAATATCTGGCGTGTGTGTGTGTTTTATGTTTCCACTGAAAAATGAGAGATGCAGATGAGACCGAGCGTCACACAGTGCAAAGATTTTAAAAACCTACTGACAAAGGAAAAGCAGCAGAGACCGCTTGACACATGTTGGTTGATGACATCACAAGAGGCATAAGAATCGATCTGACATTTGTGGACAAACATCTTGTTACCCATTTTGACACATAATTAAAAGTTGGATTTGAGTTACAACAGATTCAACCTGTTCTATACGTGGCAATGTATATTTAATGCGAGTTTGATTTATTTTACAAAAAAAAAAGTCTGGCTAGTAACTTTTTTTTCCAGTGAGGGGGAAAAAAAACATGCGAACCAGCCTACCTGTGAGATGTAACCTGGGGGTACGTGTATCGGGGGGATTGACCCATTCGGGGACATCATGGGAACCTCAGCAGGACCTGCAAGGGGGAACAACAAGTATTTACTTAACCGGGCGAGTCAAGCTAAAGCAAATTCTCATTTACATTTGTTAATTTGCAGAGCACATGCAGGGACACAAACACGGCTCCACACAGAGCGCAGGGCGGACCACCAACCAGAAAACCATGTTTGCTTCAAGAGGGCCTCCAAGTGCATCGACATCATTAATGACATTACCAATGCAGTCACATTGCGCCGTTTTACAGTGCTTCGCTAAGGTTTTCATTCCTCTTGGAATGCTTAACTTTATTTTTTGCCCAATGGTCTTTACAGAACAGCTTGTGCTCGCTTAAATTGGATGGTGGGTACCTAGGGACATCGGTTTCATCAAGACTTGCAATAAATTCTTGATTGGATTTTGGTCTGTAGTTTGGGACATTTAAAGACATGCATATTATGTAATGTGAACCAAGTCCAACACATTTTGGACCAGTTTTATTTAACTCCATCCATCTTTCCGTTAATTCTTTTCCCACAAAGAAAATGGATCTTCACACCCAGACGTTGCCGCCACCACACAGTCGGCATTTTTTCTTATTTATTTTTTTAAGTTTAAAAGGTAAGCGTATCTGTAATTTTTATTTCTCTTCACAATGTTTTTTTTTTTTTTTTTTTTACACATCTTTGGTAGAAACGGCAGCATTATTGTACGAGACAAACACGGGGTTACACACTTTCCCTCCAAGATGAAATTTTAATCTTTCCCGTGAAAGCGAAGCACAAATATTCTAAATAGAATTAACAGACTAAAAATTGATGTTGACTTTTCCACCGTCCGCATCTCCCTTCTCCAAAAAAATAAAACCTCCCCATCCCTCTCCTCCTCTGCCTTTCCGCGATGGAGATCTGCGGCTGTTAAAGTCATCGGGACCCCTCGGGGACAGCTGGAAGCAGACCTGGCCTTAGAATAAATCACCCAGCGGAGGTGCACATGCAGAGGAGGCCCTGGCTAACCACAAACACACATGCATGAAAACATGATAGTATTTTCAGCCCGAGTAAACACGTGTTAAAGGATTTCCACCACCTGATCTAATTTAAAGGGTTTTTCTTTTCTCTTTTTTTCTTTTTTTTTTTTTTAAAAACCCAAAAACATACAAAAGATGTGTTCAGTCTAAACTCTTGTGGAAAAAAAAACTATGATATGAAGAGTTTTCAAACTTTATTTAGATGAAGTGACTGCCACAAACTTCTCCCAGGGTCCTTTACTCATTTCCTCCCAAGTGACTCCAACACCTCAGTTACTGCTCTTACTCACTCGATCCTACGTTCAATCCCAATTTTTTTTTAGCCACTACTATGTGAATCTCCCTCTTTTACTCCAGCTATTACTCACATCCGTCATCCCCTCACTTCATTCCTCCTATAATGCATCTTTTCCAACCCCCCCCCTTGTTGGTCATCTTCTTTCCTCCTCCTCCTCCCTTTCCGCAAGTGTCCGTGCTCCCTTCCCTTCCCTTCACTTCTCGACCGCACAAACGGGTAACGCTCATGCAAACACAACCAGAGTAAAGTCTTCAGTGTGGGTGCAGTGAGTCGGCCGCAGGTAGTCAGAGACAGGCCTCATTCAGCGCCGTCTGCTTCCTTACCGTGGGGAGCGGGACTGGATATGAAAGTGCTCATGAAGAAGGTCATAGCAGAGGGAGAGCGCACACACACACACACACGCACACACACACTCCCTCCAAACTGCTTTCCATTGCTGCTCACAGCACACTTTCCCCATTGCTCACACATTCTCCTCACAGTTACCGTCTCTCAGACACACATTCTTAGCAAACAGACGTATGTTTAGACAGTCTCTCCAGCCTCCATGCTCTTCACTCAGCAAACGGCAGCATTCCTCAGTTCATACACACACACAGACGTATATATACTCACAGAAAATTCCCATCTTTGGCCCCCAGGACTGGACCCAGCAGGCCTAACTACTCCCCCCACCCCACTAACCCATCCCTAAAGTACAAGACACTCTTTGTCCCGCTACTCCTCATACACTGCTGTAAGCCGCACAATATTGAGACTTGTGTTTAGAAAAGCTCAGCAGAGTTGTACTGCGCGCGTGTGTGTGTGTATGTGTGTGTGTGTGCTGTGTGTGCATGTGCGAGGGATCTAGTGTGTGTGATAACGTCACCTTCGGGGTCTCGTCTCTAGCTTTACCCTCTAAAGCACCACAAATAAAGTCGTGGCTTCCTCTGCTTAATCCTGCTGGAATCCCAGACAACAGAGTTCCACCAGCTCCCCCCACTCCCACTCCACAGCGCACTCATCTACCATCTGTTGCTGCTTCCACTTCCGACTGCTGGAGCAGTTAGGTCAGAGGATGAGGATGAGAACGAGGTCAGGTGATGCGTGTGGCACAATGTAATTTGAAATTGTCTGGGCATCAGCCTTTGCAATCTGACCATTCTAGGACATTTATGCAACACCTGGCAAACTCATTCACACCACCTGAAGTTTTCGGGATTTTGTCCCATTACAACCACAAACTGCACCACAAAAAAAAAAAATAAATTAACTGATAAAACTAGTAATCTTATCTCAAAAATCAAGATTTCCTATCAGAGAAGGCAAAAAGCCAAGTGCCATCAGATCATGCTCACTATGTGGTGTGGAAGTTGTTACTGATGGAGGAAGACAATGTTTTAATATCATACAAATATGGGACAGAAAAATGTAATTTTATATACATTTCAGTTTTATTGTACAAATATTTTAAAGAACAAAGCTAGTTCTAAATCAAATCCAAAGGACCTAAATTCACAGCGTAATGGAGCCATTTTTATTAACTACACACCCAACCTCACATGGACACCACTGTAGACTTTCAGTTCCATCACATAAGGCAATTCACAGAGAACTTGCCGTAGTCGCCATGTGTACAGAACAGGAACGAGCTTGCAATGAACATGTGTTTTTTTTCTTCTTTTTTTCTTCTTTTTTACCACCTGGGTGGTGAGGAGTTGCAGCCGTAGCACGTTATAGATGGGAAAACAAAAACCCGTGCAACACCGGAAAAGGTCTCGGTACGCAATGTATGCTGGGAAAAAAAGTTCCAGTACCCAAAACGGTAAACTTTAGAAGTGTTGGTTACTGCGCTTTGATGCATACTGGCCCCGTTACAGTACTGGGACAAGACTGTTTTCTGTATCAGTAAGGTGCTTAGAGTGAGAGGAAACTGTTGGAAGCTATTTAAAGGAAGGAAAATGCATGTCTAGACATGTCAGTCATTCATCCAGACTGCGAAGAGAAAGACTGACAAAGAAGGACGCTTCCAACAGATAGCAGGAAGCGTCTGCCATCTGCCAAAGACATTACAGCTTTATAGCATTTTACCTCAGTCTATCATGTTGGACTGGAACATGCTGGCAACTAAGTGGAAATAAAAGAGTTCAAGTAAAGACTCATGTTCCCTAGGAGATGCTGCTGTTTTTGTGCAAGCTGTGCTGGTTGTGTTAATCACTAATCCATGAGTCTATGGCCAGTTTAAAATTGTGTCCGTTACTTTTCTGAAAATAATATTGAGGTAACCTTCATAAGACAGCTGTAAATGTCATAACCTCTGATTTAATGTTGACACAAAGTAGTCAGTCCCCAGTTTGTTTTTTTTAACCTTTAAAGAGCTCCCATTGTGATAAATCTCAGCCTGTAGCAAATCTTTATCTGCTGTCCTTTAGGGAAGGTGGATCAATGGATCCTCTGTCCTCTGTGTGCTGAAGACGAGTGTCAAATGTGAGGCTGTGGGTCCCGGCAGCTAAAGCGAGACCGAAACTGGATTATGAAAGAAAGCAGCAAATCTACAACAGAAGTGATTAAGGCGGCAAGACTTAAGATGCTGCCATGGCCCAGTCAAAGTCCAAATTCACAAACCTCACTAAAATGAAGGCAAGTTGTAGAGGGAAAAAAAAAAAAAAAACTTGATCAGGATTTCTTCAAAGATGTAAGAGTTTAATGAAGTCAAAAAGAATCCCACTGCAGAGTTAATGTTGCTTGAGTTCATTCTACAAGTTATTGAATCTTAATGTACTTAGTTTTTTCAGTCATAGCTGAATGACATGATAGGACAGTGGCTCATGTTGGGAAATAAATCTGTTTAAGAGAAGCGACAGACCAGAAAAACAGCAAGAAGAAAAGCTTAGCTTTTTTTGTTTGGTGTCAAAAATAAAATAAAATAAAAGACAGAAACGGTAAATCTCAGGGCAGGCCAGAGGAAGCAGGTGTTTCCTCAGGTGTTTTATGGGAGGCTACTCTGAAACTGTAAAAGCATAGAAGTTTTCTTTTTTGTCAGCAAAACAGAAAATGATGTGCTGCAGCAAAACTGCTCCTTTTTTCCTGGTAAATGATAACGCAGCACATCTCCTGCAGTGCTAATAAATTACGCTGGAGTCTCACCTCTGAAAGTTTGACCTGAGTTACTAAAAGTTTACACGAGAAATAAACACATAAATCTACGGTAAACAACCCGCCTCGCGCTTTGCCACACACAGGCATAAACACACAAACTCACAGCTACGCTGCTCCTGAACTGGCCCATCCAGAAAAAAAAAAAAAAAAAAAAAAAAAAAAAAAAAGAAGGGCCAGCCAAGGAGACCAGCCTGTGATTCTGTCCAGCTGCCCATACATCCATCCGAACGCAGAGAGGGAGACGGAGACGGAGAGGAGATGATGCAACAGTTCAGATGTTTCTCATGATGCAGCTGTCAAAGACAGCTGTGTTAGGGCCCCAAGAAAACAAAACACGCCATCAAAACCAGAAAGAGTGGCCACACACACACACACACACACCCAATTACTTGCATCCCTAAAAATGCAGCAGCTTAAACGCAGGCATTCATCCTCATCTATAGATCAGTCAAGACTGATGACAGTAAATTTAGGTCAACTGTGTGAATCGCTGCTCCAGTGGCGCCCCAACGAAGAGAAGCACTTTCTTTCTTTCCTTCTTTCCAATCATTCCCCTCATCCATGCACATGTGGTCAACACATTGGAAGGAAACACAAACCCTCCTGGGAAAGCATGTGTGAGCGTTTGTATGTGCGGGGCGTTGGTATCCAACGAACGGAGCCTGTTAGCCAGCTGACCTACATACACACCGACTTGACACGAAACGATTTCCCAACACAGCAAAAACGAATTAAAATACCGATACCTATGAGTTTTAACCGTTAATTGATCTCTGTGTGCACTACCCATGCGTGTGTGCATGTGCATGTGTGTGTGTCTGGGTCTGGGTCAGTTGTGACGTGGCGTTGCCTGGAAGTTATGTAAGCATAAGCAGGGTAATGTTATCTGTCCTTGGAGCTCTGAGAGCAAGACACTCCCACGACAGTTTCCTCTACAGTCAGGCCAACACACACACACACACACACGGTACCACTCCACATAGGCCATTCTCTTTAGAGTGTATGGTTGCATTTCAGACGATAAACATATTTCAGCATCATTTAAGTGACTACAATGTGGAGCATGACGGAAAGTCCGAGACAGAAAAGGAAGCAAATAAAAAGGAGAGATAATGTGGTTAAGCAGGAAATGTGGGAGACAACTTAAAAATAGCACAGAGTGCTAAATATACACACACACACAGCTTGTGGTGCGTGGGCAAAGAAACACACATCGCAACGCCCAGAAGTTCATCTCCAGTGAGTCAAAGATCTTTCTTCTCCCCCCCGCCCCTAAGCAGGGTGGGGCTTGGTGATTGGGGAGGAAGTCTAGTCTTCCTGCACCACCCTGCCTTCAGTCCATTATTCTCATGACACCGATACGCTGCAGAATGATGCACAATCGGGTTCACATCAGCCCACATACACAGAAACGGGTTCTGAAACTTCAGGAAAATTTCCCTGACACCGTGTCTGCAGTTCGAAATGTCTGTTTGATTGGACGCCGGAGAAAACTTTCCTCTGGCTGTTCCCTCCTTTTGCTGCACACTGCTGATTAGCTGGCTGCAATGAGGCTGCAAAACTTTCCCCTCACTTGCAACAAACAAATTCAACTAACGATTTCTACTTGTGTATAATATGAACAATCAAGGTGGGAATACTAAAAAAAAAAAAAGCCCCACCCATCACTTTTAAAACAAGTAATGTTTTAAAAGTACAGAAGGCAAACTTTACGCGGCACGTCATAAAAATGCGTCATATTCTGACAAAAATTTGTCATATGGACCAGGCACAGGCCGTTTGACAGGATGTCTAATTTTAAAAACTTATGGCAAAGTCCTTCTAATTTGATGACAGAGTGTTGAGTTTTCTGTGGCTTTGTGAGGCAGAGTACTGCACCCACATATTGCTGTGCACTGCCAATCAGCTGGAAGAGAGCACTAAGCCCCGTTTAATTCAGTTTTAGCTACAGATAACACTATAACCGTAATAATTAAGATTACTGTAAGAATCTAAGAGGCCAATGTGTATTTAGGACTAACGCATCATATTTTCAATGTTACAAACAGACTGACATGTCACATGCGTTTTATTCAACAGTTATTTGAGCGGGCTGGTCAAGCTTAAAGATCGCACAGCTTAAAAACCGGTTTTTAGTGTGTGTGTGTGTGTGTGTGCAGGTATGTGTAAACACATTCCTTGAGACGAGGGAGCCACTCCACTATAAGCCTCTAAGCTCAAAATTGCATAACAGTGCCTCGAGGAAATCAGTAGAAAGCCTTATCAGCCAAGCCAGCTGATGAAGTTATAAACTGCATGATGACATCATCAGCATATGACATCAGCATGATACAAGGAAGTGTTTGCCAAGTGTTGCTTGCAGAAATCAGATGCGTTTTCCTGGCATCTGGCTCTTGCCTTTTATGTACAGAAGACAAAAAAAAAATGAAGTCATGACTTGATAAAAACAATATAATACAGTAAATATGGGTAGATGCAAGACTGCTACACTGAGTTACGTGCTGCTGGTTATCAGAGATGAAAATTTCAAGCCACAAAATAATTTAGGGTTAGGTTTAAAATACAGTCAAAGTTCAGTTTTTGTCCTAATTTCACAGAAATATGAAGCTGCATTTAGCAGCTTTATAATTCAGCTTTGTGGTGATACATGAAACCAACCGATCCAAAATTATAACTAATAAGATACCAGAGCCCCATAGATGTATGAAATAAATCCATAGGTTTAAAGAAATTTGTGGAAGAACACCCATTGTTTTTCAAATATGGTATATATTTTATTCCACAAGCATCCCTCTTATTCTTTTTTCCACATTTATTACTTTGTCAACAGGTCTTCTACTTTATGTTCTTAATTTGTTATCCAGCCATCGGTCCACTACCTGACTCGCTTATCCCTAGCAGCTAGTGGGTTTGCGAGGGGTACTGGTGCCAATCTCAACAAGCGAGAGGCGGGGTACGGTCTAGACCGGCCACCAGTCCATCGCAGAGCTAATTTATTACACTATACACCATGTGATATTCAGTGTAACTGCAGCTATATGTTAAAGTTTTGAAATGTTACTCAGCCGTCCAATTTAAACGTGTCCCAGGCAGGAGTATCCTGTTGGCCTCTATAATTCTTGCTTTACATTTTCCATTTTATTAAGAAAAATAATATGTTTAAGCTTGGGTGTCTTCAAATAAAGGCAATTAGAATCTTTTCAGGGGTTTTTTTTTAATCCCTTTTAGCCAACATTTACTAAAACTGCTGTATTTACATAATGCATGACTTGACTCATGATGTAATTTAAATTCATAACAGAGGAAAGGGAGAACATTGCCAATCTGAAAGTAAAAAAAGCAATAGATTTGTTTTTGAGCGGGTCTATAACTTCTGTGCATCCATTTATACATTTCTTTTCAATTTAATGTCCAAACCTAATTAGGTTTTATTTTCCTGACATTAAAACAAACAAATGCTACTTTATTCTGGTATCTGCAGCATATTATCCGTGTGCGAGTGGCCGTCAAGACTGCAATCCATGGTCTGTTTAGCATGTGTGGTTGCCAGCCCATATCTCCACCCAACCCGGATCCCTCTCTGGTTTTCCCCCACCCAGAGGAGGGGTGCCGTCGGGCGACCTACTTCTACTGCTGGGCCCGCTCCAGAAAACAGCAACGTAACGTCTGGAGGGACACCGAACCCAGCCGCGCTTTGTTCTCAAAATCCTAAACATGTACAAACACACAGCCCAACAGCTGTGCACATAGTCATGAGGCAGTCGAAGGCACGCACAGGAATTCGTGCAACAAGACCAGAAACAGATTTCCAGTCGCACACACCTGGCCACATGTCGGCAAACTCTTTTGAGCGCCCCGCCGACATGAAAGCAACGCGGTGGTCCGTCCGACTGCAGAGCACGGCGACATTTCAACGGCTGCGCCGACATAAACCACGGTCACCTCGGCTTAAAACATCAGAGAACAGACTCACTTCCAGACATAACAAGTCGTGTTCTTGCCCCCGCTGTTCTTTTCTAACATCACCCAACAACTCTGTTCCGAAGCCTGCAGATAGGCTTGTTTTGGGAATGGTATCCAAGCTACAGCGGCTGCATGGATACGGCATACTGTACTCTACTTATCACTCAAGTATTCGCAAACATTCAAATTCACGCGCACACACACCGACGCACGCACACACACACAAAAAAGCATGCAATTAAACACACAAAGATACACAAGTCAGACACTTGTGACTCATTGTATCCATTCCCTTATTAACTCTGCATGTGTACGAGAGAAGAGAGCGGGAGAAAGAAGAAGTGCAACAGCTGTTGGGTTATAAACAAACTCGGAGTCATGAAACGCTTTCCTGACATTGCTCCGATCTCCCCTTAAATCCACAATGCTCCCACCTTGCCACCCCCCCATCACCACCACCCAAAACCAACGTCCCGGTTTGGACCGCAGCTGTACTTCCTTCCCCCCCTCCCTCCCGCCCGCCCTGCCCTCTGCCATTCAACACGCTTCTCTCCTGTCTATCCACATGTTAATATGGGGGCATTCCTGGAGTGTGAGTCACAGTCTGAACAGTAACAAGTTTGTGTCCACCACAGAGCGCTGCGGGGAAAGAGTGCGCACTGATAAGAAGGGAGAAGAGAGAAGAAATGGAGAAGCTATGCGCACGTCAGTGGAAAGGCAGAAAGTGGGCTGGAAAGGCTAGATTAGCAGGGACTTTCCCTCAAACCCTTGAAATTCTATTTCTGCCTCTGCAATGCGCGCACGGATGCCAAAAAAGGTTCAACCCGGGAACAGATGTGGTGGACACCGTGTATATATGCAAGAGCAGAAGAGTCACCGTTGTCTCAGGTCGTTCCTCGACTTCTCTTGGCTCCTACTGAAACGCGCGTCCCATCTGATCAGCGAGGGCAAAAAAAAAAAAAAAGAAGTGGGGCTTCCCTATGAAACTCACACACATGATGTAAACAATGACTTGTGGAACTTGAAGCTGTGCAGAGGAACTCTGTCACATTTTGAAAGCAATCCTCTTCAAAGCATTTAAAATTTGAAGTGGGAATAATCTAATCCTTGTAGTAAATATAGCAACCTGATTTGAAGCAAAATGGATATTTTTCATAGATATTCTTCACACTAATAATTAATCAGCATTTCAGTTGCTGAACTTTTACCCTCCTTGATGCCCACAACTGTTTCGTATTTTGTTAAAGAGGCAGGAAGCTGAAGATCAAACACTGACCAGGGCATTACAATGATTAAAAAGACAGAGAGGAGTCAAGAAAATGTAGCCAACTGGCATCACTTTCACACATTTGCCTACACTGCAGCCCTGAAGGATGCCTTATGTGGCATACGTTTATATTTTGCTCCCCTTTCCTCTGAAGTTAACAGTTCTTCTGTGTGCAACTAAACCTCAGTATAGATCTAGCTGTGCTTCAAGCGCCTTGCAAATTTGCTAGAGAACATTAGTGAACAACGAGCGTCACACGAAGACCAGGGAAGACAGCAGACAGGTCAGGGATGAAACTGTGGCGGTGTGTAAGGTGGGGTTAGGCTTTAATCCAAAGCTCAGAAGAATGAATCCGTTGACAGGACAGCTGTTAGCCCGCAACTCCACAAACGCGATCACTAAAGAAAAGCAAACTTGCAAACGGCAACTGAAAAGAGGGAGCTTTGGTCGCATCAGTCGGATGGTTGGAGTCAAGTAGAGGGGAAATCCTGGAGAAAAACGTGTTAGAAGCTGCAGAGATGAGGCATGTTTACCACCTAAACATGCAGCCAAAGCCATCTTGGAGCGGTTTACATGAGAGGGTATTCATGCAATACCCTCTCATGTGAAAGCCCAGTGAAAGTCCAGTTCGAAATTCAATTGATAAGTGAAATTAGATGGTCCCCTGCTTCTTCTCTTTGCAGTCTGGTTGAGCTTGCGTTATATTGCAAAGAAGAATCTGCAAAAAAAAAAAAAAAGTCGACAGCAAGAGTCCCGAAAACACTCATAGGGACTGGGAAATTAATGAATGCAACACTTTCAGTCTTTTTTTTCTTTTAATTTGCTTATTAAGTCACAATTGTGCAGTTCTTTATATTGGTGTTTAATATAAAATCCCAAAAAAGACATTGTGTGGTTGTAACAAGAAAAAAATGTGGAAAAGTTTAAGGTGCATGACTACTTTTGCAAGGCACCGTGAGGAAAAACGTGCAGATCTGCTAGACAAAAAAAAAAAAAAAAAAAAAAAAACACCAATTGAAAGTAAGTGAAAATTATAAAAAATGTTAAAATTTGAAGAAAAAAGGGGCGGGGGACCAGGAAGCAAGGGAGGAAGTAGAGAAGGATGGAAAGAGAACTGAACGAGGAGGCAGGGAGAATGGAGAGAAGGGGAACGGCTCCAGCTGTACCCTGAGCTTCGTAGGAGTGCCAAGAATTTCATTCTTGGAAAAGAT
>NW_006800099.1:835061-854815 GCF_000485575.1 Poecilia formosa
CCAAGAATTTCATTCTTGGAAAAGATCGTTCTGCCTCAGTCTGTCTGGAAAAAAAAAAAAAAAAAAAACTTCTGCAAGCTACCTCCTCTACACAGCTGCTGCTCACAAACACTTTCACACAGTCTCACTGTATTCTCAAGAGCGCCAGTCATCCATTTCTACCCGCTCGAACCACTCCCTCTCCCAGGTTGCCCAAGTGGGCCAGTCGGAACAGCAAGTATGAGCTGGAAAAGCAGATCAACTCGGTAGCAGCGGCAGCAGCAGCAGCAGCTACAGAGGTAGCTGGGGTCATTGCATGAAGGAAGTGGCTTCATCCAGAATGCATGGCACGATCAGACATGCAGCACATAGTTTTCTTCCACTTCTTTCAAACCATATTCATTTATTTGCCTCCTGCATTTTATTTCAACTCTGCCACTTCCATCCTCTTTTCTTCAGTCTGCCTCCTCATGGCCTACTTTGTGAGGGCATTGAGTTTATAATTGAGCACTGGGCAGGGCATACAACAACAATCAACTCTCTCTGCCTCATGCACACACACAAACACACTGAAGTCAATGTTTTAACTACCTTGTGCCAGCTGAACCAAGCCAATCCGCTCCATTTTCTTTTGTTTCTTTTGAGCGGAGAATGTCGAGGGTGGAGGAAAGAAAAAGGGAGCAGGTACGCCACACAAAGGCACGCATGCAAACACAAAATGTGTGCCCAGAGGGATCACATTCCATCACACACCACCTGGAGTGAGAGTCCTCTCCCCTGGCGACCAGTTTCCCCACATGCAATGAGACGCAACACAAAATTAAGACCCATATACTAAACACACCCCTGTAACCTGCTTTACGGTTGCCTGCAGGGCAGACGATCTTGTAGGCAACTCCTTTGTAGGCAAAATCCCTCACAGGGCTGTCTGGCTAAGACTATATTTTGAGATCTCTTTTTTTTCCAGTAGTCTCTAAACCCATCTTGAAAAAAATATTAATCCTACATGATAACCACTTATGCACGGGGCGGAAGCTTAAAGTGACAAAAATAAATAAAAAATTACCTGGGTAGCCGTAGAAAGCTACACTACAGCAAAGTTATTATTTTACCAAAATGCTGGGTTAACTAGTTTTAGTTGCAACTTACTTTAATACACCCGTTTTTGTTTTTTTTGGTTTCTTTTTTAAAGGTCAGCATTTAAAGCAACATTGTACTAACTAATGTTTAAGATTTACATTTTGACTAAAATCTGGTCATTTAACCTAAATGTTTGGTCTACGCGAGTTTTGGGACAGAAGATGGGTAGTTTACTGACTACCCATCAAATACTGACTTTTTTTTTTTTTTATACATACTTCTGTTTTAAGTTGAAGAAATTGAAAAATAAAAAAACATTATTCTTGACAGCCACTTTTAACTGTACAATGACCTGATCTGACTTCCTCTACTACAGGATGAAGTAAGACCTACCAAGAAGGTAAAACTCTAAATTTCTTTTACCAGACTTTTTCCCTCCACATTGCAAAAGCCAAATGAACATTTTGCATTTTGCAAATTTTCCAATTGATTTAATCTTCTTACGTTTAATGGAGGGGATTTCTTTCACATATTTTCATTGGTGCATCACTATACATCTTAAAACAGGCTTAATTTTCAAGAGTCTTAAAGTGTATTCAGATACTACAAAGTCACAGACAATGACCGTTTCAAGCACCTACAATTACAGGAAATCGGTTATAAGATTCATAATGTCTGGGGCGAGGCGCATGTGCAACAATAACACCACTACACCCATTGACATTTCTAATCACACGTCTACACACTTAAAGACAAGCCAACAAATGATGAGAAAGTGCTTTTTTTTAAAAAAAAAACTAAGCACACTTATTCAGGTTTTTTTTTTTTTTAATTAGATTGAAATGGTTACTTTCGATAAACATATTGAGACTTTCAGCTGACGGGACAAACTTAACCTCTTTTCAAGAGAACTACAGTTTTCATTAAACCTGTCAGGCTGCCCCCACATGGGAGGGATTTGGATCAGAGGCAGGTTGGAAACCTAAAATAACCCCTTTCTGGTTACAAGCTGCAAAGGGGACCGTCCAGAACTGAACACCAAATTAAGCCCTTCGGAGAAAAATGTATTTGCGTCTTCTCCCCCCAGCTTGTTTAGAGCCATCTGGCTCGAGGTAAACACAGGCTGCAGGGCTTTCCACCACATCTCTCTCAAGCAGCTATTTCCATTTACATCAAAGGGTCCCGAGTGTAGAAGTGCACACTTTGGCTGGAGGCTGGGCAAAAAAAAAGAAAACCTCAGGAAGCTTCTGTAGTGATGCAGTGAACCCAGGAAAAGCTACATCAGCTGCATCCATCCAACAGAGGCAGAGGGGGGAAAACACTAACAGGAATGAAAGTAAGGCCAGAAGAAACTTTAAAAAAAATAAAAACCACCACATTATTTCTCAGTGTTTCTTAAATCAGGAACCCCCAATACCAAAAGATTTTGTTCAAAGGTCTAAGTTCAAAGATTTAAAATAAATGTCATTTCCAGATTGTAATGTTACTTTTAACGGGGTGCTAAAACCAATAAGTACAAAATAAAAGTTTTCTAATTTTGTAGTAGTTTGTAGGTGGTACAAAGTGTTCACAAGATGGACTACAGTTGTTAATTTTCCATTCCACGCAAAAGTATAAACCTTTTTTCCTCTTGAATATATTTAGGACAAAGCAATGCCGATATAAAACTTATGCTTGACAAATACTGAAAGCAACATTAAAGAAAATAGGCCCGATTTCTGGCACTTATCTAAGCCAAAAGTCTAAAGAGTTGCAATTTCAGAAATGCCCATTTTTTTGGCCATAGTGTTCCAATGTTTAAATGAATGTTGGGAAGTTCTCAAAGTGCTGAAGTAGCTGGAGCAGAGCAGACATTTTTGGAAATGTTTCCGATTGGGAAGAACATGGACAGCGATGCAAGAAAACCTAATGGTGATAAAGCCATTATGTACAATGACCATATATACTTGAAAAACACCGTTTAGACAGTTTATTCTATATATCACAAACTGCTAAAACAAAAAAGCCAAAAAACAAACTGGAGGTTATCATATAATAGTTTAGCACTTTTACACAATATTAAACAATTTTTGTGTTAAATCAAAGCGATTGTATCATGTTTTGCATTTTTTTGTGTGTTACACAGTGAAACTACAGTAGTTTTACTCCAGGTTACCACACCATGAGAATCTTATACCAAAAAAATGACATCGTATTTCATATTGTTTCAAAGAAATCTATTCTGGAAGTAGGCATTGTGCTAAAGTTGGTAGCTTTAACCTGGAAAAAAAAAAGAAAAAAAAAAAAAAAAAGATGGTTTTGTTCAAACTTTGGGCATTTGAGCACTTCTCATTCATAATATGACTGCAAATAGGTAAGAATAGAAATTAAATATCTTTATTAAAACAGCAGTGCCTTCACAAGTCACAATTAGTTCTCACGAATGAATGATGGAGAGTGCGTTTTAGACGAAGTCTGGTCGCAACGGTTCTACGCAGTGATCGTGATCGAAACAGCTCAATAAAAGCAATACGTCAGTTTTAATATAATATATAACAAGCCAATCATGGGGCAGCAGAACATTGACAGGAAGTGAGCATCAGTGAAGACACAGAGAGCGTATGAGCCAGCTGCACACATCTGCTGGCAAAACACAAACCAGACCTTTGATTCCCCATCTGCTTTGTCCAAATAACGCATGCAGAATGACATGTATGCAGAGTCAGTGGTGACCACGCACCGCAAGGAGCAGGTGGAACATGGTCTATAATGGCTTTGTGTAAATACTTGAGGTATAATACCCAAGAACTAAATATTGTCAATATTCAACTTGCATCCAAAATCATTAGATGCAATAGAAAAAAGGACAAACAATGTTGATCTGCTGCCACCTAAGAAGCACTGTGATGTCACATCCTCCGTGGTGGTGTAACCTCTTGCAACATCTCAGGCCCCCCAACCCCCTTCCCCGGACTCATCGTCCCTCGTAAAAAGTTCAACAAAGACCAAACAGCCCAGTCAACTAACTCACCCTTGTAAAACACACAGACACACACACACACACACACACGAAAGCAAGCGGCATGGCAACACACTGAAATTCCAGAGCAGGGTGCTCTAACACACCCTCCAGAGTCTTCTCCTTTGATGTGAGTGTGGGAAAGCTCAGGGGAATGGTCTTATGGTCTTAGTGAGGGGAGGAAGGGACAGAGTGGGAGGAGGGCTGGGGGGGTTCGTCCGAAAACGGTGGAAAGGGAGAGGTGGCAAGGATGATTAGAGACTGGGGAGTGTGTGGAAGCATGTCGTGTGTGAGAAAAGAGTGTGTGAGGGGGGGTTGGTTGAAGCCGACCCCCCGGAGCATCGATAGGTCAGTCTGTTTTAGACAGGCCACAGAGACACGCAGACACTCGCATATCCACACCGAACTTGCTAATTAGCAGACGGATACAGGAAGAGATTAGCTTCGACTCGTTCGCCGACACACACACACAAAGCTGCAGCCAAAGAAGAAGCGAGCATCAAAAGAGCAACGCAACAAAACCGCTGGGAGGGAAGGAAGATAAAACTGAAGCACGTGACTAAAATGATCCAATAAAACGTGGAATGAATCGATTGTATACGTCGAGTTTCGAAACTGTTCCACAGCGTTTGACGGCTAATTACACACAAGAAACTGCTGGGTTTAAGACTAATGACTTAGACAAATATGCGATATCTAATAGTGTAGCCGATAAGTGTATATTATGAATTCAGTAGGAGATTTATTATCCAACTTGCCTTGTTTGTCAGTTAAAATGACTCAATTCGACACAAAAAATTTCACATTTTTTTTCCCTAAAGTTTAGACACAGGTTTCTTTTAGTTTATTGGATTGCTGGTTGAGAGTCGGTACAGTGGGTTAAACCCATAAAACAAAATCAATCAAAGGCTGAATCATTCCTATTTGACCCAGACGTGGGTTATCAAAAATACTCAAAACTGGATTGTTTTTGACTTGGTAGTAGTAGTTCCCGGAGAGTATGAATGAGAAGAAAACGCGCGCCAATGCCAGATCGGGTAATAATCAACTGGAGCAAAGGGCCGAACAAGTAAAACATCAAGTGGAAAGAGGCGACGGCGTTGTGAAACGCAAGAGAGAAGCCGTCCGGCCCTGACCTCTCCAGACGGGGTCAGTCTTGGCAGAGAGCATCCGTGTTTGTGTGCATGCTTGCACCGCAGAGCAACAGCTAAACAGAGGTTGTTTCATCTCAAATCTGGTCCCTGCTTGTGCCCTCAGGTCTCTGCAACCTCCCTCAATAAAATCACACGCGCGCACACACACGTAGCGAGCTGAAGAGCAAACACACAGCGAGGGCAAACACTGAGCTCTGAGGTCTCGGTAATCACACAGAGTCTGTCTGAAGAGGGGACTCAGTCCCGTCTTCAAAACCCACCGCCACACTCCACCTCTCATAAAACCCGCCGACCTCCAGAGAAGGTTGGAGGAAAAGAACTGGAGTTTGTTCTTCTGTCCACATGCATGTGTGCGTGTTTGTGTGACCGTGCTCCTTCATCGTTAGTAACATTCGCATTAATACGAGGCCAAGCTGGAGACCTCCCACCAAAAAAAAAAAAAAAAAAAAAAAAAAAGCACACACAGACAGAAGAACTTTTTTATGGGGAAGTCCACACATGCAACCAGACAAACATCCACGAGACCTTAGCTGCATCAATACTGCGTCCTTCTGCAAAGCAGGATCTGGTTTTCTTTTCTGTCGTTTATTATATTCGCAAAATTCAAACGTCATCTGTTCTGTAATTAACTTTTCACCAAATCTTTCATTCTACACGTCTCTTGCGTCTGCACCGTCCTTGCATCCATCCATCCCACCATGCGGCGCGTCTATCTGCCATCAACTCTGCCCATAGGTTCGCCAAGGCGATCCCTCTGATTTCAGGAAAATTAAATTACATGGCGGTTAGAGGAGAAGAGGCAGGCTGTTGTTTGCTACAACACGGCGTGCTGTGGTGGTGAGGGTTTTACAAGAGGGGCGGCAGGCTGCGTCTGGGGCCAGAACTGCTTTCTCTCAATTCCGAGGCCAAAGAAAAACTGACGGAAGAAGACGGGGATCGGCAGAAGAGGGTGGGGGTGGAGAGATCACGAAGAAAACAAAAGCGCTCTTTCAAAGCTGCTGTCTGACATCCTCAAAGTGAGAGAATTTCAGAGGAGGCTGGGGGAAATCCCGCGTTTCTGCCACCTCCTTCCATCTTTAGGAGCTTTTTAATGTGGCTTCCATCGCCAGTCTTTTTCATTTACCGATATCTGACGAAGCCAGAGTGGAGCTACGGCAGATCAGTTTCACCACATCGGTCATCGGCGCAAACGTGCATTACTACCAACCACTGCCTTACATGTACACCATTATGTACTTGCTTTACTACACAAATCATTCAAAAGACTGTAATCAGGGAATATTCGGGAGTTTTTGAATGTTTTATGGCAGAATAAATACTTTTAAATTCAGACTCTCCAGACACAAAATTTCACAGCTTCCATTTCCTTCAAGTTCTTGTAGGATCAGCTGGGGGTCCTGACCCAGGTTTGTTTGAATAAGAACACTCATATTTCTGTCCACATCATATGTGATTTCATCAGTCACGCCCACGGCAACTCTGGACACCAGAGAATCGTATGAAGAATCTGCTAAATGCTTCCGTTGCTGACCGACACAGTGTCCCAATCAATCTCCAGTCTTTTCTTACCCTTACATCTCGTTGTGGTTCCGTGTTTATGACCACCTCCCATGGTGGAGAGAGGCGTAATATTACTGGGTTGACTAGTCTTGAATAACACGGACAAAGAATTTTGACTGGATCTTTTAGTTCAAACATTAACGTATTTATGTGATAATTCGTACCACTTGCTCAATTTGCAATGCACAAGTCTCGGTTGGTTCAAGAGCGTGAAGCCAGCCTACAATTAAACTGATAAAAAAAAAAAAAACGTTTTCTTTTTAATCTTCAATCACACAGACACGCAAAGGACTGATGGCCAGGCCTCGCTGTAATATGATAACGCGATGTGATAAGCGAAGACTGACCCTGAATGCATTGCAGCGAGCCGTCCTCCGCTCGGATGGTAAACGTCTCCCCTGGGTTCACCTGCACCAGAATCACCTGTGTCAAAACACAAAGACAAAAGAAGAGAAAAAAAAAAAAGGGAAACATTGTAAGAAGACGCAAATAAAGTATTGAGGGAGAAAGTTTATATGCACACATCTGTTACGTAATTTCCAGAGGTGATTTGGCACACTGACTGTAGGATCACAGAGTATCATTTACACACATAAATGAGAAACGGCTACTTTGAGACCTCGATCTTAGAACAGGTTTCTTTCAAAACCTGTTCTCAGAGAAGATCCAGTTTGAATACAACAGCACACATCCCAGGCTGACACAGACAGGTGAGCGCGCACACCACTGAAAGCGAAATAAATGACAGATGGGTGGGTCTCCTTCCGATGAAGCCCGACGGGAGCACGCAGAACACCTTACCGTCATGTTCTCCGTGTTCAGGTTGTTGAAACTGTACACGTGGCTGTAGACGTGAAACAGGCGACCCTCCATTGCGTACGCACCAGGCACGCACACACCCACACGTATTCAGGGACATGCATGCATGCACACACAAGCACGGTGCCGTCTACGCTCCACAGGTGTGCCTTTCAACGAGCCTCGTATCGTGCGTTCCTCCTGTAGCCTCTGCTTCTTCTCCCATCTCAGCACCAACATGCTCCCTTCCTGTCTCACACACAAAACAGATGCACACTTCCTGCTCTGTCTGCTGCTGCTGCTGCTGCAGCAGCGGCTGCTGTTGCTATGGGAACGGCAGCATAGTACACAGCACATAGGGATGGAGAAAACCCCTTACATGGGACCATGTTGGTGGGAGTGAGAGGAGTGGCGGCTTAAATAAACAGAGCTGCGTCAAAGGAACCAGACTGTTGGGTATACCCATGATGCTTCGCTTTAATGGGTACATGTTTTGTTACATTTTAACCTACTGTTATCCCCATAGATGCTGGATTTAACCTGTCAGCTTGTGTTGCACATGAGCAGGAGCTAAGGCAGAATTCACAAAATCTTCATATTTAGGTGGATTGTAACAGTTTTGCGATAGATTTTAGACAAAAAAAACAAAACAAAAAAAAAAACAAAACTTGTTCCCCTTGTCTAGGTCTTTCCAGACCTTCCTCGATTAAGAAGAAACGGCAATAAGAGACACATTAACAAGCAGTTTCAGGCCAACTGACCCAGAACCACAATTTTGCGGTTTTAACATTTGTGCAACACAAATTTTAAAATAAACATTTACTCGTCTTAGTAGAAAAGGGAGAGAGAGTCGATACTGAATTTAAACTTCAAAAGAAGGTTATATAACTCAACCATTAATTAGAGATGCTCAGAGAAATCACCCGGTGATTTGAATCGGACAATATTCAGCTTCGTCGGCCCTGACCTGGAGCTGCACAGCGAATTTTACTATACTAACTTTTTTTTTATGTTATGATAACCTACTCTGTAGCGAGTTCTCTCTCACACAGTGTGATGTCGCCTCTGCTCCTAAAATAGAAAATGAACGGTTGGTGATTGAAGGAATGCTACACAAACATTCTGGAAGCCACTCAGAAGCAGCTGTTTTCTGCTTTTAGATTCAAAAAAAATGGAAGCTAAAAGAACTGGCAGGTAAAAGGTTTACAAAAATTTAAGATCAGCTCCAAACCCCCTATACTGTACTCTTTAGGTTAAAAAAAAAACGGGTAGAAAACCTTATAGTTGGTCGCCTTTGATCTTGGCTGTACCCGATACTTACCCTCTCTTGGTTTCAGTGTAGAAAAACTACCAGCAGCTGCAGCTTGAAAAATGCAGGCTAGTAAACACAAATACTAAGAAAACTGACAGACAAGCACTTACAGCATGTATTCAGACTCAACACAGACGCTGCAGTGCCCACACAAAAGCTAAAAGGGTATGAGACACAAACACACACACACACACACACAAAGTACGACAGACAGAAAACAAATTCACACATGTGGACACATAAATGCTGAGTCAAATCTGTATAATCATTGGTCTAGATCCCCGATTCCACACTGGGAACCAAGTTTTAAACTGCAGGGTGTTGTGATAAAAAGAGCTCCCTAACTGCTGTGTACTACGGCCAAAACCCCCTGCATAACTGTACCCGTGTCACAGCCAAAACACTCCCAACATACTTCCTCTGGGCTGCGAGGGAGCAGGGCTACGGCGATGCAAATAGCATTCTCATCCCTGTTCTTATCGAAAGCTCGCAGTGTGAAAATGTTTCTGACCAAATATTTTAAAGTCCCACTGAACTGCGCTGATTTCGATTAGAGCGACCGCTTCCCTTCGCCTGAGCAGATGTCCATCTATGTGCTGCGCTTTCAAAGAGGCCCAGCTGGCTTTGCAGCACGTTCGGGAGAATTCACTCAACTCCCTGTCCAAAGTATTTTTAAGCAAATGCTTTGCGAGCACGTGGCATGCGGGGATGGAAATTTGTTTCGGCCACGCTTCTAGGAGTTTTTGTTCCTTTTTCCAGCAATGCCGGTGTGTCACTCAGAATACCGAAGAACTGCAGTGATCCTTCGTGAAAATGACTCAACTTGTCCTCATCTCTCTAGGTGCTTGTTTTTGCTCCAGCTAATGACCCACTTCATTGATGGCAAGGTCTTGGCAGCTTTTCAAACACCCGAAGGAATGACACACAAGACTTGTGATGAAACGATGACTAAGGGAAGAGCCTGTTGGATACATTAACCACAACATATAGGAAATGCTGGGAGAATAAGGTGGAAGTATTCGGGGGAGGAGGGGAAGGGTTTGAACTACAAGCGTCCGGATAACAGATGTGTGCGAGTGTGAAAAGGCATATGTACCTGCTGCGCCGCGTCACCGTTAACCATGTGAGGCATGAGAGGGAGCTCTCCGTTCAGGAGGGGGGGCGGAGCCAAGTCCAGTGGAATCTGGTCTGTCATCATCATTGTGACGTACATTCATGGAGAAATTGACTGAACTGCCCTACCTGGGAAAGTACAGAGAGAGAGAGAGAGGAGAGAGAGAGAGGGAATGAATCAGCACATCCTCATTCTTTGGGCATACACACAATGGCATGGTAAAAGTCAGAGGAATGACAACATTTTTAAAGGTTGGAAAACTTGGTTAGTTATATTGAACTGTTGGTCATGATGGACGGCCTCTTTGAAAACGTAAAGCGTTCACAGCAGCCATCACGCAGCGACAGAAAACACAGCAAAGGAAAACAATAAAGGGATCACCAAGCAAGACATTAAGTGTTAATGTCTTGCTTGCTGCTTTTCCGTTTTAAAGTCCAGCTATTTAAAAGTCTGAAAAGCATAACACAAATGAATCACAATCAGATGATGGGTAATTTTGAAACTCACTCTTCAAACGGAAAAACAACCTACTGAGACCTGGCTCTCTAAACCACAAATGGATGACGATCTAACATTTAAACTAAAACTATAATAAAGTAAATAACTGTTGACAAAAACACCACAATGTAAAAATGACAGGTGGCTTCTAACTGATAATACAGAGGAAAATAGTGAGCGGTCTTATTTTCACTAAAGATCTTGGTAAGAAAAAAAGTTCTCCATGTTCCAGATTTCCCCTGGATTCATGAATTAGCAAGAATATTGGCTTCAAGGAAAGCAACGACCCAGAGTCGAGGAGAAACGTAGTACAGCTAATGGCGTACCAACGACGGACAATTCAGGAGTAAGGAGTCAGATCATCAGGGTAACTGTGGGTGTCGTTTGTGAGCATAAAGTTTCTCATGCCAAAAATGCGATTTTACTTTTTCACTTTTCTTAATTTTAATTATAAAAAATTCTGACATCAAAAGACTGTTGTATAAATCAGTAATCACTCTTGAATTATTTCATGCAGATGTAACCCTTGGGACCATTTGTCACTTCCATTTAGCCACTATGTGTGTAGAACTGGTGTTAAAAATAATCTGGTCTTAAAACTGTAAAAATTCAGTTTCCCATTAAAAGCTCTATAAATATACTTGGAAATATTTTGAAATAAATTCAGAAAATATAATGTCAAAATTTATGGCTGCAGTTGTGTTTGTCTCCATGTTTATTGTTGATGGGTTTTTTTTTTTCCTAACGAAGCAATTTTCCACTTCATGTAAGCAGCAAAACTCTTCGCTTAGAGTTAAAGAATTGCCATTTGATTTGGTTTCAGTTTGATTCATTAGGGGTGCACACTTGAATCAAAATCTAAGTGACAAGTTTGGGAAACTCAATGAGTACAAAGGAAAAGGACTGTTATCAGATGGATATGGACCTAAATCCAAAAGATTAAAACGCAGTGCATTGTGTTAAATAATCCTGGAAGTGAAATAACAAAAGGAAAAGTTATGCAAAAAGGGAAACGAGAAGCATTTCCTGAGGTGTCGTTTCCCTTAACCACTGGCTTTGTGCAAGAATAAATTCTAATGAAGTTCAACAAGCCATGTCTTGTTGATATAAAAGGAAATAAAGATTAAAGAGACAAAGGGGAAAATAGAGACTAAACCAAAGTGTTTTACCGTCAACAATAGCCCTATGGATTACAGCTAGCATCCTGTTTGCAGAACTAATGACAAAAGAAACGGCGGATAAGTAGCGGTCTGATTTTTTTTTTTAAAGCACAGTAGGGATAAATGACTTATCTTGGAACAAACCAGATAAACCTAGCATTAAGCTTTTATGTCATTTTTATTATGTTTAATTGTTTTGGTGCTCTATGGACCAAGTGTAAGATAAAACTAGAAGAGGGGGAAAAAGCAAACAATGCCATTATTCTAAAGTGGAAAATGACATGGCATCGCCTAACCGGCTTTGGGGCAGAAACATAAAGAAAACCAAGCACACATGGTGCTCATCAGGATTTTAACCAAGCTGCTAAACCAAACTTTAACAAAGTGTGTGTGCATACACATATACACTGAGAACAAAAAAAAAGCAACCAGAAAAGATAAACATACAACTAAATCTCTGAAGTTTGCAATCACGCGTCAACCATACATACGCAGTCCCGCCGAGGGAAACGTACACACGGATAAACTGAGGAGTCCGGCCTCAAGTGTTCTTCCAGGCTCACGCGTAAACACGTCTGCAAACACGCAGATTTACCGTGTGAAGCGGACTAAATGCTGCAGGTGTTCAATTTCAGCGCCAAAGCCGGTAACCACTGGTAAGGAGCCACTGACCGCTGGCAAGGCGATGCTTTTAGTGCACACGATACGTACGTGTTGGGGATTTCTTTTGATGTGGCTAAGTCGGAGAAAGCCGCCTGACATCCGTCTCTGACACATATAGTTCATAAGCATGTGCACGTGTGCAGCGCATTCCTCCAAAAGCAGCTGTGTGTCACTGTGGGCCTCCTTTCTCAGCCGGCCCTCTAATACCATTGACAAGGTCGCTGGAAGGGTTAGGTTTTGATCACCCAGCTGGGACTTGTCCTGCTGCAACATAAACACGCCACCCTTCCGTTGCCGCTTGGCAAATTTCAATCAATCTTTTCTTTTATTTCTTGACTTTGTCCTCATTTGTGCTTAATTCTCCATCGATGCCCCGTTTCCAGTTCAGCCTAGCCCTCCCGGCTTATGCACGCAACCTCGCTTGCACACGCACGCACAGCTCAGACCGATGGTAACACCACCGTGAGCTTTGCCAGGAAAAAGAATAGACAGAGAAATAGAGAAGACGTAGCCTGAGGCAAAATAGGGAGTGATGAGGGAGAAGGAGGATTACAGGAGTAATTTATATCGGAAAATATCAGTCAATTGATCAGCATGTTAACCGAAACTTGAGCTTTTCTCTTAATTGTGCACGGGCTTTACGGACACTACCTAAAGAGGAGCCACAAAATACAGCTGATGCTTTGCTAATTCTGAGAGATACCTTAACACCATGTTTTATTGCCATCCATTGCAAGGAATAGACAAACATACAGTTTTAAAGCGGTATTACGTAAAATTGACTTTTTTTGAGCTCTACGTCATGTTATGTTAATCCCTCATCAAAAACATACCTAGAGTTTTGCTTTGATTCTTTCAGGCATGTTTGAGAAATCCTTTCATCTCCCATGGCAACCATTCAGCTTTGTGAAATGCTTGGGGAGTCCAAGCACCGCCTTGAAAGACAAAGCTCCTCCTCAGAGCTGCAGTTTCCAAGTTTCCGAGCTTTCGCATGAAAGAGCAGCCCTCCCTCACAATGCCTCCACTCAGTTCCTTCAGACTAGCCAGCAACAATTGACACATCTGGAGGAACAAATGCATAGAGCTACTTCTCAGTCCAAAACTGGCAAAAAGATTGTTAAAGGACTCTTTAAAGAAAAATTACAAAGTCAAATCTCTTATGAACCGTATTGCATACATAGAGCATTTTTATAACAACTGAAGGATGTTATTCACACAAATGCTTCTGATATAAGGAATTAATACCATCACCACTCAGTGCTATGTAGTTTGTGCTGAAGATCACTTTAGCTCAGCATGCCAAATGCTTAAAGTGATCTATTGAAGTGCTGCAACTGACTGACTAATTTGACAATTATTTGACTCCTGGCTACTTTTTACAACATGATTCCCAATTCATCTGCAACATACAAAATCAGAAGACGTATAACCATCTTGCATACGTCATAAATGTGAGAAGACTTGCATTTCATTTCTGCACAATTAGGCTCACGTAATTTTTTTTTATTTTTTATTTTTTTATGCGGGCACACGACAAGATGGGAAACAGTGTAACGTTGCCTCCAGAAAAACTAGAGCTACCGTAACTCTCTGCAAGCTTACCTACATCGAATCTGACTTTTTATGGACACTTAACGGCAAAAATCTGATTTTTTCCAAACACTGATTTTTTCTAAGACACTTTCATATATGGTCCTGATACCAGATTATCTTCATGGTCAAATTCCATCTGTCGTTTCGCCACTGAAGTGTGACAAATGTCTCAGTGTTATCAGAATGAAACGTAAACAAAGCACTCAGCATGACGGGCACCATTACTAAAACTAGTCCTAATTTTGACAGCTCCGATTGCACAACAACTTCATGCTGAGACTGTTCCAACTAGATCCAAACATATTAAAAAGTGTTCTGTAATCAAAAACTGATGTCTCATTGAGCTACCTCCAGTTCAATTTTGGGGATCTAAAGTTGTTCCCAGGCCATTAGGAGGGAAATCTTGTTCCTTCATTATGATTCTGGCTCTGACTCAGGTTCTCATTGGCAAATTATCTGAAAACCTACAAATTGAGGCACTCAGGAGATATCCCATTCAGATCCTGGTAACTCTTTTACACAGGAGCTCCACTGCGGATGACGGAGCTCTTCACCTCATCTATGTATAAAGCAGAGTCCTGCTGTCCAATGGAAGCAACTCGTTTCAGCTGCTTGTTTCCAGGATCTTATTTGTGCGGTGACGATCCATATCTCATCACCACAAGCGAGATTGGACTGTAGATACAGACTACTCACAAATACTTTACAGCATCCCTGTAAAAACAAAGAAAACCGGACAACGAAAGGCTTCAATATTAAATCCAAACACGCATATGTATTTAAACTTCCGTTCAAGCAATAAAATAAAAATAAATAAAAAAAATCCAGATCATGCGATTACAAGAATGCTTCATGAAGTTCGCACATGCCTTATGGGTAACTGCAAACAACACATCCTGTTGCTGCATTAAATTTCAAAGCAGAGAGCCAAAAGACACAAGACGAAAAACAACGTTTTTCCATCCAAGTCCCATTCGTTAGCAGAGTAACTATAGATGCCCTGTTATTTTCCAACTGTGGCGTTCCACATGCTTCCTGCAGGATGTAATGTACACACTGGAACATTTAATGCATCTGCGAATGAATAATGAGCATCAACACATGAATAATGGCAGCAGCTGTTGACAGCAGCTTCATACATCCACATGCCAAGCATACATACATACACGGATGCAAACAGACAGCGCGGTTTCCTTCCCCCCACTGGAATGCTGGAGGAATAACATGGAGATTCCAGGCAGGGATGAGTTGTTTAACTTTAAAATTCCACGTCGGATCCGCGCAGCAATCAACCCGCTCGTCTGTCCGCATGAAGGGTTATGATGTGAACATGCGTGTTGACGTGCATCCATGTGAATGGATGTTAGCACATGTGCCATTAAATGAAAAAAAAAAAAGCCTTGTGTAAGCATGGAAACTGTGTGCGGCATTAAAAGATGCATAATGTTAAAGGCCCATTGAGGTGCAACAACACACACACACACACTCATTGGTCTTAGATATTCAGTGGCAGATCTGACCTCATTACACAACAGTCGTTATAGTCATTTATTATTCACACACACACGCCCGATGACTCCAGTCTGTCCAACCTGACGAAGCGTAATGGATATTCGCAACCACCTAACAGACAGTCTGACTTACTTCCAGGGCGGCGTTCGCACCTCTCCGACACACCGCAGCGCGTTTGCAGCTTCTGCCCGCTCCGCGGCACACGCAGGTTTCCGATCATTTCGCTCTGCACTTCCACAAGGCCTCAGATCTGATCGGCCGTTTAAATGGAGCATGACGACCGGTTCACACGCGATGACATGACAAGCCCTTTTCATAAGCGAATGTGTCACAAAAAAAAAAGAGATGAGCATCGATTTCAGATGTAATCCTGCCCTTGCTTCAGAACCCCTATCTGGAAGCGTCCGGAGAGATTAAAACGATTTTTTTTTTTAAAAGCAAGTGGAGGGGAAAGTGATTTATTATCTGGAGGTGAATAAAAAGAAACGCGCACACACACAAAAAAGAGCACTGGTCCAACACAGGATTTATAAAGTGTCATATTATTGTTTACAATTGATTTACAACTCTGCATAGCAGATCTACTGGCATGGGTACGTTAGTATGAATGAGCAAAAATACATGCCCCAGTGTACTAAAAAAAAAAATAAAATATGGGGTAAGAATCAGGACATTCTGTTCAATTTGCTGGCTGCATGCTGCCTTTTGCCATTAGTTACAACACAAGTTTTCATGCTTTGCAAAGCTTCTGGGGTACAGTATTATGCAAACAAGAGTCTTTTGGGAACACCCAGAAAACGCATGGCTTTAGGTTTTGCAATAGCTGCAGAAGCATAAATTGCATTTTGTTAAATCAGATTATTAGCCGCTTTTATACCAATCCGAAGAGTCAATGCAACAAGTTTAATCCTCTTGGCGACAACAGTAAGCAGAGCAACAACTACAAGCTTCCAATTGACGAGCCTTGGAGTTGCTATGGGTGTTTGAGTTCAGCAGAAAGATAAAAATTGGTCAAGCTAATCTCTTTGTCAGCAACTGGTTATTGGTCGCACAAGCTATACAGAAGTTTTAAAATGCTGCAGTGTTCATCACCATAAAGCGTTTCTCTCCTACTGACTGAATTTCCCTTTGGGATCAAAGTATTTTTGATCTGAATGGAACTGAAGTCATTTTTTAAAAAAAATAAATTGCCAGAGAAGTGCAGCTTCGTAAAGGTGGAGTTTCCCCCAGCTGTTTGGATTTCAACTACGCATGCTTTATGCTGCAATAAAATATCCACAATTTTTATTTTTTTATTTCTAGGTTTTAAGAAGTCAAATTTAACACTGATCCCAGCTTATAACTCTGAGCACGTTTACAGCACAGATTGTCCTGCTAATTTAAGGTCTTGCCGAAGAGCAAAGCAGTCCCATAAAACAAGTGATTTACCAATTCTACCTTCAGCAGTCCAACTTCTACAACCTCTATGTGGCCTTCCAGGTTTCATCTAGCAGGGAAGAAAAAGCATCCTGTCCACAAAATATTAGAATATTTTATGGTAGTCATCACTGTGGTAATAAAAGCAAAAATAAGGAAATTAAAACCTAAGCACACTCTAGTTTGTTATATGTAGTAACTATTACTGTATGGAGAACCTCTTGGGGGGGGAAAAAAATACTAGTAAAAAAAAAAACAAATAACTATTTTTTCATTGAGTTGTGAACTACACGCAGTAATTCCACTGAATCTCATTTTGAAATGCAAACAGTTGTTTTGGGGATCACATGTCAAGGTAAAATTTTCCAATTCAGTCATTGTTATGATTTACGATAAACTTCAACTAACTGACAAACTCCGACTGAGTTTATCAGTATTACCAACAATAAGTAATTATTTCTTGCAAAGTTCTTATAAATATTTGATGTCAAATTCATAGTTTTCCAAACTGTTCTCTTTTTTGGGGGGGGCGGGGAAAGACTGTAATGGAGCAACGGATGGACAGATTGACGGAAAACAGGACTGAGATTTAAGTCTGGGAATTCAAATATTTTTCATGCTCCATTTTCATTTTCCATATTTATCCAGACATCGGAAAACCCCTTAAATCAAGATCCTTACTTTTTCAGACTACAAAGTAGCCCCGTTATCATGATTCATGATTTTTCACAACTATGAGCAACACAATAATTGCTGACAACTAAAATCAATGCGCAAGAAATCTGGACATTCCAAGCATTCCAGACATAAGTCAGCTTTCTTAAAGTTATGAACCAAGAGCATTTCTATCAATCTTTTCCTTATTCGCAGACTGAGAAGAAATAACAGCAATCTCTATAGCAGTGGGAATTTTTCCTGGTGCTGCACATTAGCTGTGACAAAGCACACAAGAAAACGAGAAACAAGAGAAAGCAGGATAAAGAACCAAAACTGCGCTTTTGTTGGAAGTCTGTTGCCATTTGTGGCGAGGTCGTCGTGAATATGGGGGCCGACTTGACTGCACCGGCTGTGCCATGTGTATCTGAATGCGATACAGAAGAAGGGAGATAAGGAAGAGATAAATAGAGGCACTGGTAAAGGGATCATCTTCCTTGCTGTTGGGTCTTCTGAGCAGTGAGGAATGCTCTCAGGTGTCAATGCTTAGAACTGCAGAGCAGGCGCGGCGAATCGCGCGCACACACACGCACGACCAGGATAAATCCGAGTCCTTGCAACCTCATCTCATCAGCTGAGAGCTCCAGTCCGTGCTGGCGTTTAACACGCGCATGGCCGCGCCGACATGTGCGCCTGTGTACGTGCCTGTGGGGGAAACGGGGGCGAAGCTTCTAAATATTGTGGGAAACTGCCACCAACACCACTCCCATTCAGTGCCAGCTCCTTTTACAAAAGGGATTCAGTCTCAGAGAAACCTGCGCTCTCACTCTTTCACCCTCTAACACACAGACACACACAAAGTTGGTACCTTTTTTTTTTTTTTTCCACCAGGGCAAAGAGAGGTGGAGTGTAAAAAGAGTGATGCAGAAAAGAAGGCAGGGGGAGGGAGGAGAGAAAGAAGAGTGGAGAGGAAGGAAAAAGGAATGCTGTGCTTGTGCTTACACTAACACACACACTTAGAGAAGACAGAGAGGGGATTTATAAAAGATGGAACTTCTTTTGGTTCCCACATTGGTGAGCAGCTTTTCAGCACACATGAAAACGCTGTGTGCGAGGGGGGGTGAGTGAGGGAGAGAGGGGGTTTGGGGCGAGCCAGGATAGGGAGTAGTAGGTAGTGAGAATCTGAAAGTTGGGGACAGTGGCAAGGCGTTTGAAATCGAAATGTAGCTTCAGCTCGTTCCGGGTTGGCTTCCATATGTGTGTGTGCATGCGCCGGTGCAGCGCCTTCATGTGTGCACGCCTCAGTTTGCGAGAGCGGCTAAGGTCCTCCTGCCCTGTAATTGTCGTAATGATATGTCATCCACGAAGAAGAACTCAAGGCAGGGTGGGGTGGAATGCAACGGACACATTTGAGTGTGCGTACGCTTGCAAAACTCTGCAAGAACAAGCTACTTCTTCATAAACTCCATAAACCGAAGACTCCACGGCACGTTTTCCCACTTCCAACAGATGAGACGGGGCACGTCGAGAAACCGAGTCAGAGGATGAATGAGGGTCCCATCGTAACCAGATGCTCCTTGAAGCATTTCGGGACACTTTTAAGTCTCTTTCAAAACTTCTAATTAGGGATTTTCTCCCAAATGATGACATGTGTATAGCGACTGTAAGAAAAGTGCCGTCTTTGGATCTTTTAAGGATGAGAAGCAGACAGTAATACTCAAGAACAACCATGCATGCTAAAATGCAGAATAACCTCCTGCATAATTCGGCAAAGTATAGATGTAGAAATGCGACATGGTTGACCAAAGTCGGATATATTTAACTTGAATTTCCCTGACTGACCAGTTGGAAGCTTTTCAAACACACCATAACGAATGAAGACTCAAAGTAAGACATTAATAAAAACCCTGTTATTCAGAAAATGCTCCGTCATGGCATAATGTTACCTCTATTCTGTTTGTTCATCTTCTCATATTATTGTTTTTGCGAGATAAATCAGACGAGCTGCTGGGTCAGGTCATCACATCTATACATTTTGGAAATCATTCAGTTAGTTTTGATCGCTGCCTCCACAGTTAAATGCTTAAATTGATAAATAAACGGCCCTAACATTTTTTTTATCACGGCAATTAGAAATTAAGGAATTATCTAGTTTATGGGGGGGATTTTTAATACCATAAGCTATCAAAGAACTCCAAGGTTGTTGTCTGGTTATTTACCATCGTGTCTAAAGAGAACAATTGCTATACATCCCACAAATAGC
>NW_006800099.1:854825-887313 GCF_000485575.1 Poecilia formosa
CGTTTATTATATTCGCAAAATTCAAACGTCATCTGTTCTGTAAATTAACTTTTCACCAAATCTTTCATTCTACACGTCTCTTGCGTCTGCACCGTCCTTGCATCCATCCATCCCACCATGCGGCGCGTCCGTCTGCCATTAACTCTGCCCGTAGGTTCGCCAAGGCGATCCCTCTGATTTCAGGAAAATTAAATTACATGGCGGTTAGAGGAGAAGAGGCAGGCTGTTGTTTGCTACAACACGGCGTGCTGTGGTGGTGAGGGTTTTACAAGAGGGGCGGCAGGCTGCGTCTGGGGCCAGAACTGCTTTCTCTCAATTCCGAGGCCAAAGAAAAACTGACGGAAGAAGACGGGGATCGGCAGAAGAGGGTGGGGGTGGAGAGATCACGAAGAAAACAAAAGCGCTCTTTCAAAGCTGCTGTCTGACATCCTCAAAGTGAGAGAATTTCAGAGGAGGCTGGGGGAAATCCCGCGTTTCTGCCACCTCCTTCCATCTTTAGGAGCTTTTTAATGTGGCTTCCATCGCCAGTCTTTTTCATTTACCGATATCTGACGAAGCCAGAGTGGAGCTACGGCAGATCGGTTTCACCACATCCGTCGTCGGCGCAAACGTGCATTACTACCAACCACTGCCTTACATGTACACCATTATGTACTTGCTTTACTACACAAATCATTCAAAAGACTGTAATCAGGGAATATTCGGGAGTTTTTGAATGTTTTATGGCAGAATAAATACTTTTAAATTCAGACTCTCCAGACACAAAATTTCACAGCTTCCATTTCCTTCAAGTTCTTGTAGGATCAGCTGGGGGTCCTGACCCAGGTTTGTTTGAATAAGAACACTCATATTTCTGTCCACATCATATGTGATTTCATCAGTCACGCCCACGGCAACTCTGGACACCAGAGAATCGTATGAAGAATCTGCTAAATGCTTCCGTTGCTGACCGTCACGGTGTCCCAATCAATCTCCAGTCTTTTCTTACCCTTACATCTCGTTGTGGTTCCGTGTTTATGACCACCTCCCATGGTGGAGAGAGGCGTAATATTACTGGGTTGACTAGTCTTGAATAACACGGACAAAGAATTTTGACTGGATCTTTTAGTTCAAACATTAACGTATTTATGTGATAATTCGTACCACTTGCTCAATTTGCAATGCACAAGTCTCGGTTGGTTCAAGAGCGTGAAGCCAGCCTACAATTAAACTGATAAAAAAAAAATATGTTTTCTTTTTAATCTTCAATCACACAGACACGCAAAGGACTGATGGCCAGGCCTCGCTGTAATATGATAACGCGATGTGATAAGCGAAGACTGACCCTGAATGCATTGCAGCGAGCCGTCCTCCGCTCGGATGGTAAACGTCTCCCCTGGGTTCACCTGCACCAGAATCACCTGTGTCAAAACACAAAGACAAAAGAAGAGAAAAAAAAAGGGAAACAATGTAAGAAGACGCAAATAAAGTATTGAGGGAGAAAGTTTATATGCACACATCTGTTACGTAATTTCCAGAGGTGATTTGGCACACTGACTGTCGGATCATAGAGCATCATTTACACATATAAATGAGAAACGGATACTTTGAGACCTCGATCTTAGGTTTTGAAAGAAACCTGTTCTCAGAGAAGATCCAGTTTGAATACAACAGCACACATCCCAGGCTGACACACAGACAGGTGAGCGCGCACGCCACTGAAAGCGAAGTAAATGACAGATGGGTGGGTCTCCTTCCGATGAAGCCCGACGGGAGCACGCAGAACACCTTACCGTCATGTTCTCCGTGTTCAGGTTGTTGAAACTGTACACGTGGCTGTAGACGTGAAACAGGCGACCCTCCATTGCGTACGCACCAGGCACGCACACACCCACACGTATTCAGGGACATGCAGGCATGCACACACAAGCACGGTGCCGTCTACGCTCCACAGGTGTGCCTTTCAACGAGCCTCGTATCGTGCGTTCCTCCTGTAGCCTCTGCTTCTTCTCCCATCTCAGCACCAACATGCTCCCTTCCTGTCTCACACACAAAACAGATGCACACTTCCTGCTCTGTCTGCTGCTGCTGCTGCTGCAGCAGCGGCTGCTGTTGCTATGGGAACGGCAGCATAGTACACAGCACATAGGGATGGAGAAAACCCCTTACATGGGACCATGTTGGTGGGAGTGAGGAGTGGCGGCTTAAATAAACAGAGCTGCGTCAAAGGAACCAGACTGTTGGGTATTCCCATGATGCTTCGCTTTAATGGTTACATGTTTTGTTACACTTTTACCTACCGTTATTCCCATAGATGCTGGATTTAACCAGTCAGCTTGTGTTGCACATGAGCAGGAGCTAAGGCAGAATTCACAAAATCTTCATATTTAGGTGGATTGTAACAGTTTTGCGATAGATTTTAGACAAAAAAAACAAAACAAAAAAAAAAACAAAACTTGTTCCCCTTGTCTAGGTCTTTCCAGACCTTCCTCGATTAAGAAGAAACGGCAATAAGAGACACATTAACAAGCAGTTTCAGGCCAACTGACCCAGAACCACAATTTTGCGGTTTTAACATTTGTGCAACACAAATTTTAAAATAAACATTTACTCGTCTTAGTAGAAAAGGGAGAGAGAGTCGATACTGAATTTAAACTTCAAAAGAAGGTTATATAACTCAACCCTTAATTAGAGATGCTCAGAGAAATCACCCGGTGATTTGAATCGGACAATATTCAGCTTCGTCGGCCCTGACCTGGAGCTGCACAGCGAATTTTACTATACTAACTTTTTTTTATGTTATGATAACCTACTCTGTAGCGAGTTCTCTCTCACACAGTGTGACGTCGCCTCTGCTCCTAAAATAGAAAATGAACGGTTGGTGATTGAAGGAATGCTACATATAAACATTCTGGAATCCACTCAGAAGCAGCTGTTTTCTGCTTTTAGATTCAAAAAAAATGGAAGCTAAAAGAACTGGCAGGTAAAAGGTTTACAAAAATTTAAGATCAGCTCCAAACCCCCTATACTGTACTCTTTAGGTTAAAAAAAAAACGGGTAGAAAACCTTATAGTTGGTCGCCTTTGATCTTGGCTGTACCCGATACTTACTCTCTCTTAGTTTCAGTGTAGAAAAACTACCAGCAGCTGCAGCTTGAAAAATGCAGGCTAGTAAACACAAATACTAAGAAAACTGACAGACAAGCACTTACAGCATGTATTCAGACTCACAGACGCTGCAGTGCCCACACAAAAGCTAAAAGGGTATGAGACACAAACACACACACACACACACACAAAGTACGACAGACAGAAAACAAATTCACACATGTGGACACATAAATGCTGAGTCAAATCTGTATAATCATCGGTCTAGATCCCCGATTCCACACTGGGAACCAAGTTTTAAACTGCAGGGTGTTGTGATAAAAAGAGCTCCCTAACTGCTGTGTACTACGGCCAAAACCCCCTGCATAACTGTACCCGTGTCACAGCCAAAACACTCCCAACATACTTCCTCTGGGCTGCGAGGGAGCAGGGCTACGGCGATGCAAATAGCATTCTCATCCCTGTTCTTATCGAAAGCTCGCAGTGCGAAAAGGTTTCTGACCAAATATTTTAAAGTCCCACTGAACTGCGCTGATTTCGATTAGAGCGACCGCTTCCCTTCGCCTGAGCAGATGTCCATCTATGTGCTGCGCTTTCAAAGAGGCCCAGCTGGCTTTGCAGCATGTTCGGGAGAATTCACTTAACTCCCTGTCCAAAGTATTTTTAAGCAAATGCTTTGCGAGCACGTGGCATGTGGGGATGGAAATTTGTTTCAGCCACGCTTCTAGGAGTTTTTGTTCCTTTTTCCAGCAATGCCGGTGTGTCACTCAGAATACCGAAGAGCTGCAGTGATCCTTCGTGAAAATGACTCAACTTGTCCTCATCTCTCTAGGTGCTTGTTTTTGCTCCAGCTAATGACCCACTTCATTGAAGGCAAGGTCTTGGCAGCTTTTCAAACACCCGAAGGAATGACACACAAGACTTGTGATGAAACGATGACTAAGGGAAGAGCCTGTTGGATACATTAACCACAACATATAGGAAATGCTGAGAGAATAAGGTGGAAGTATTCGGGGGAGGAGGGGAAGGGTTTGAACTACAAGCGTCCGGATGACAGATGTGTGCGAGTGTGAAAAGGCATATGTACCTGCTGCGCCGCGTCACCGTTAACCATGTGAGGCATGAGAGGGAGCTCTCCGTTCAGGAGGGGGGGCGGAGCCAAGTCCAGTGGAATCTGGTCTGTCATCATCATTGTGACGTACATTCATGGAGAAATTGACTGAACTGCCCTACCTGGGAAAGTACAGAGAGAGAGAGAGAGGAGAGAGAGAGAGGGAATGAATCAGCACATCCTCATTCTTTGGGCATACACACAATGGCATGGTAAAAGTCAGAGGAATGACAACATTTTTAAAGGTTGGAAAACTTGGTTAGTTATATTGAACTGTTGGTCATGATGGACAGCCTCTTTGAAAACGTAAAGCGTTCACAGCAGCCATCACGCAGCGACAGAAAACACAGCAAAGGAAAACAATAAAGGGATCACCAAGCAAGACATTAAGTGTTAAAGTCTTGCTTGCTGCTTTTCCGTTTTAAAGTCCAGCTATTTAAAAGTCTGAAAAGCATAACACAAATGAATCACAATCAGATGATGGGTAATTTTGAAACTCACTCTTCAAACGGAAAAACAACCTACTGAGACCTGGCTCTCTAAACCACAAATGGATGACGATCTAACATTTAAACTAAAACTATAATAAAGTAAATAACTGTTGACAAAAACACCACAATGTAAAAATGACAGGTGGCTTCTAACTGATAATACAGAGGAAAATAGTGAGCGGTCTTATTTTCACTAAAGATCTTGGTAAGAAAAAAAGTTCTCCATGTTCCAGATTTCCCCTGGATTCATGAATTAGCAAGAATTTTGGCTTCAAGGAAAGCAACGACCCAGAGTCGAGGAGAAACGTAGTACAGCTAATGGCGTACCAACGACGGACAATTCAGGAGTAAGGAGTCAGATCATCAGGGTAACTGTGGGTGTCGTTTGTGAGCATAAAGTTTCTCATGCCAAAAATGCGATTTTACTTTTTCACTTTTCTTAATTTTAATTATAAAAAATTCTGACATCAAAAGACTGTTGTATAAATCAGTAATCACTCTTGAATTATTTCATGCAGATGTAACCCTTGGGACCATTTGTCACTTCCATTTAGCCACTATGTGTGTAGAACTGGTGTTAAAAATAATCTGGTCTTAAAACTGTAAAAATTCAGTTTCCCATTAAAAGCTCTATAAATATACTTGGAAATATTTTGAAATAAATTCAGAAAATACAATGTCAAAATTTATGGCTGCAGTTGTGTTTGTCTCCATGTTTATTGTTGATGGGTTTTTTTTTTTCCTAACGAAGCAATTTTCCACTTCATGTAAGCAGCAAAACTCTTCGCTTAGAGTTAAAGAATTGCCATTTGATTTGGTTTCAGTTTGATTCAATCGGGGTGCACACCTGAATCAAAATCTAAGTGACAAGTTTGGGAAACTCAATGAGTACAAAGGAAAAGGACTGTTATCAGATGGATATGGACCTAAATCCAAAAGATTAAAACGCAGTGCATTGTGTTAAATAATCCTGGAAGTGAAATAACAAAAGGAAAAGTTATGCAAAAAGGGAAACGAGAAGCATTTCCTGAGGTGTTGTTTCCCTTAACCACTGGCTTTGTGCAAGAATAAATTCTAATGAAGTTCAACAAGCCATGTCTTGTTGATATAAAAGGAAATAAAGATTAAAGAGACAAAGGGGAAAATAGAGACTAAACCAAAGTGTTTTACCGTCAACAATAGCCCTATGGATTACAGCTAGCATCCTGTTTGCAGAACTAATGACAAAAGAAACGGCGGATAAGTAGCGGTCTGATTTTTTTTTTTAAAGCACAGTAGGGATAAATGACTTATCTTGGAACAAACCAGATAAACCTAGCATTAAGCTTTTATGTCATTTTTATTATGTTTAATTGTTTTGGTGCTCTATGGACCAAGTGCAAGATAAAACTAGAAGAGGGGGAAACGGCAAACAATGCCATTATTCTAAAGTGGAAAATGACATGGCATCGCCTAACCGGCTTTGGGGCAGAAACCTAAAGAAAACCAAGCACACATGGTGCTCATCAGGATTTTAACCAAGCTGCTAAACCAAACTTTAACAAAGTGTGTGTGCACACACATATACACTGAGAACAAAAAAAAAGCAACCAGAAAAGATAAACATACAACTAAATCTCTGAAGTTTGCAATCACGCGTCAACCATACATACGCAGTCCCGCCGAGGGAAACGTACACACGGATAAACTGAGGAGTCCGGCCTCAAGTGTTCTTCCAGGCTCACGCGTAAACACGTCTGCAAACACGCAGATTTACCGTGTGAAGCGGACTAAATGCTGCAGGTGTTCAATTTCAGCGCCAAAGCCGGTAACCACTGGTAAGGAGCCACTGACCGCTGGCAAGACGATGCTTTTAGTGCACACGATACGTACGTGTTAGGGATTTCTTTTGATGTGGCTAAGTCAGAGAAAGCCGCCTGACATCCGTCTCTGACACATATAGTTCATAAGCATGTGCACGTGTGCAGCGCATTCCTCCAAAAGCAGCTGTGTGTCACTGTGGGCCTCCTTTCTCAGCCGGCCCTCTAATACCATTGACAAGGTCGCTGGAAGGGTTAGGTTTAGATCACCCAGCTGGTGCTTGTCCTGCTGCAACATAAACACGCCACCCTTCCGTTGCCGCTTGGCAAATTTCAATCAATCTTTTCTTTTATTTCTTGACTTTGTCCTCATTTGTGCTTAATTCTCCATCGATGCCCCGTTTCCAGTTCAGCCTAGCCCTCCCGGCTTATGCACGCAACCTCGCTTGCACACGCACGCACAGCTCAGACCGATGGTAACACCACCGTGAGCTTTGCCAGGAAAAAGAATAGACAGAGAAATAGAGAAGACTTAGCCTGAGGCAAAATAGGGAGTGATGAGGGAGAAGGAGGATTACAGGAGTAATTTATATCGGAAAATATCAGTCAATTGATCAGCATGTTAACCGAAACTTGAGCTTTTCTCTTAATTGTGCACGGGCTTTACGGACACTACCTAAAGAGGAGCCACAAAATACAGCTGATGCTTTGCTAATTCTGAGAGATACCTTAACACCATGTTTTATTGCCATCCATTGCACGGAATGGATGTAAATATACATTTAAACTGTAAATATACAGTTTAAAAGCGGTATTACGTAAAATTGACTTTTTTTGAGCTCTACGTCATATTATGTTAATCCCACATCAAAAACATACCTAGAGTTTTGCTTTGATTCTTTCAGGCATGTTTGAGAAATCCTTTAATCTCCCATGGCAACCATTCAGCTTTGTGAAATGCTTGGGGAGTCCAAGCACCGCCTTCAAAGACAAAGCTCCTCCTCAGAGCTGCAGTTTCCAAGTTTCCGAGCTTTCGCATGAAAGAGCAGCCCTCCCTCACAACGCCTCCACTCAGCTCCTTCAGACTAGCCAGCAACAATTAACACACCTGGAGGAACAAATGCATAGAGCTACTTCTCAGTCCAAAACTGGCAAAAAGGTTGTTAAAGGACTCTTTAAAGAAAAATTACAAAGTCAAATCTCTTATAAACCGTATTACATACATAGAGCATTTTTATAACAACTGAAGGATGTTATTCACACAAATGCTTCTGATATAAGGAATTAATACCATCACCACTCAGTGCTATGTAGTTTGTGCTGAAGATCACTTTAGCTCAGCATGCCAAATGCTTAAAGTGATCTATTGAAGTGCTGCAACTGACTGACTAATTTGACAATTATTTGACTCCTAGCTACTTTTTACAACATGATTCCCAATTCATCTGCAACATACAAAATCAGAAGACGTATAACCATCTTGCATACGTCAAATGTGAGAAGACTTGCATTTCATTTCTGCACAATTAGGCTCACGTAATTTTTTTTTATTTTTTATTTTTTTATGCGGGCACACGACAAGATGGGAAACAGTGTAACGTTGCCTCCAGAAAAACTAGAGCTACCGTAACTCTCTGCAAGCTTACCTACATCGAATCTGACTTTTTATGGACACTTAACGGCAAAAATCTGATATTTTCCAAATTAAACCTAAGACATTTTCATATGTGGTCCTGATACCAGATTATCTTCATGGTCAAATTCCATCTGTCGTTTCGCCACTGAAGTGTGACAAATGTCTCAGTGTTATCAGAATGAAACGTAAACAAAGCACTCAGCATGACGGGCACCATTACTAAAACTAGTCCTAATTTTGACAGCTCCGATTGCACAACAACTTCATGCTGAGACTGTTCCAACTAGATCCAGATATATTAAAAAGTGTTCTGTAATCAAAAACTGATGTCTCCAGTCAATTTTGGGGATCTAAAGTTGTTCCCAGGCCATTAGGAGGGAAATCTTGTTCCTTCATTATGATTCTGGCTCTGACTCAGGTTCTCATTGGGAAATGAGCTGAAAACCTGCAAATGGAGGCACTCAGGAGATATCCCATTCAGATCCTGGTAACTCTTTTACACAGGAGCTCCACTGCGGATGACGGAGCTCTTCACCTCATCTATGTATAAAGCAGAGTCCTGCTGTCCAATGGAAGCAACTCGTTTCAGCTGCTTGTTTCCAGGATCTTATTTGTGCGGTGACGATCCATATCTCATCACCACAAGCGAGATTGGACTGTAGATACAGACTACTCACAAATACTTTACAGCATCCCTGTAAAAACAAAGAAAACCGGACAACGAAAGGCTTCAATATTAAATCCAAACATGCATATATATTTAAACTTCCGTTCAAGCAATAAAATAAAAATAAATAAAAAAAATCCAGATCATGCGATTACAAGAATGCTTCATGAAGTTCGCACATGCCTTATGGGTAACTGCAAACAACACATCCTGTTGCTGCATTAAATTTCAAAGCAGAGAGCCAAAAGACACAAGACGAAAAACAACATTTTTCCATCCAAGTCCCATTCGTTAGCAGAGTAACTATAGATGCCCTGTTATTTTCCAACTGTGGCGTTCCACATGCTTCCTGCAGGATGTAATGTACACACTGGAACATTTAATGCATCTGCGAATGAATAATGAGCATCAACACATGAATAATGGCAGCAGCTGTTGACAGCAGCTTCATACATCCACATGCCAAGCATACATACATACACGGATGCAAACAGACAGCGCGGTTTCCTTCCCCCCACTGGAATGCTGGAGGAATAACATGGAGATTCCAGGCAGGGATGAGTTGTTTAATTTTAAAATTCCACGTCGGATCCGCGCAGCAATCAACCCGCTCGTCTGTCCGCATGAAGGGTTATGATGTGAACATGCGTGTTGACGTGCATCCATGTGAATGGATGTTAGCACATGTGCCATTAAATGAAAAAAAAAAAAGCCTTGTGTAAGCATGGAAACTGTGTGCGGCATTAAAAGATGCATAATGTTAAAGGCCCATTGAGGTGCAACAACACACACACACACACACACAGGTCTTAGATATTCAGTGGCAGATCTGACCTCATTACACAACAGTCGTTATAGTCATTTATTATTCACACACACACGCCCGATGACTCCAGTCTGTCCAACCTGACGAAGCGTAATGGATATTCGCAACCACCTAACAGACAGTCTGACTTACTTCCAGGGCGGCGTTCGCACCTCTCCGACACACCGCAGCGCGTTTGCAGCTTCTGCCCGCTCCGCGGCACACGCAGGTTTCCGATCATTTCGCTCTGCACTTCCACAAGGCCTCAGATCTGATCGGCCGTTTAAATGGAGCATGACGACCGGTTCACACGCGATGACATGACAAGCCCTTTTCATAAGCGAATGTGTCACAAAAAAAAAAGAGATGAGCATCGATTTCAGATGTAATCCTGCCCTTGCTTCAGAACCCCTATCTGGAAGCGTCCGGAGAGATTAAAACGATTTTTTTTTTTAAAAGCAAGTGGAGGGGAAAGTGATTTATTATCTGGAGGTGAATAAAAAGAAACGCGCACACACACAAAAAAGAGCACTGGTCCAACACAGGATTTATAAAGTGTCATATTATTGTTTACAATTGATTTACAACTCTGCATAGCAGATCTACTGGCATGGGTACGTTAGTATGAATGAGCAAAAATACATGCCCCAGTGTACTAAAACAATAAAATAAAATATGGGGTAAGAATCAGGACATTCTGTTCAATTTGCTGGCTGCATGCTGCCTTTTGCCATTAGTTACAACACAAGTTTTCATGCTTTGCAAAGCTTCTGGGGTACAGTATTATGCAAACAAGAGTCTTTTGGGAACACCCAGAAAACGCATGGCTTTAGGTTTTGCAATAGCTGCAGAAGCACAAATTGCATTTTGTTAAATCAGTTAGTTTATTAGCCGCTTTTATACCAATCCATAGAGTCAATGCAACAAGTTTAATCCTCTTGGCGACAACGGTAAGCAGAGTAACAACTACAAGCTTCCAATTGATGAGCCTTGGAGTTGCTATGGGTGTTTGAGTTCAGCAGAAAGATAAAAATTGGTCAAGCTAATCTCTTTGTCAGCAACTGGTTATTGGTCGCACAAGCTATACAGAAGTTTTAAAATGCTGCAGTGTTCATCACCATAAAGCGTTTCTCTCCTACTGACTGAATTTCCCTTTGGGATCAAAGTATTTTTGATCTGAATGGAACTGAAGTCATTTTTTAAAAAAAATAAATTGCCAGAGAAGTGCAGCTTCGTAAAGGTGGAGTTTCCCCCAGCTGTTTGGATTTCAACTACGCATGCTTTATATGTTGCAATAAAATATCCACAATTTTTATTTTTTTATTTCTAGGTTTTAAGAAGTCAACTTTAACACCGATACTAACTTATAACTCTGAGCACGCTTACAGCACAGATTGTCCTGCTAATTTAAGGTCTTGCCGAAGAGCAAAGCAGTCCCATAAAACAAGTGATTTACCAATTCTACCTTCAGCAGTCCAACTTCTACAACCTCTATGTGGCCTTCCAGGTTTCATCTAGCAGGGAAGAAAAAGCATCCTGTCCACAAAATATTAGAATATTTTACGGTATTCATCACTGTGGTAATAAAAGCAAAAATAAGGAAATTAAAACCTAAGCACACTCTAGTTGCTTATATATAGTAACTATTACTGTATGGAGAACCTCTTGGGGGGGGAAAAAAATACTAGTAAAAAAAAAAACAAATAACTATTTTTTCATTGAGTTGTGAACTACACGCAGTAATTCCACTGAATCTCATTTTGAAATGCAAACAGTTGTTTTGGGGATCACATGTCAAGGTAAAATTTTCCAATTCAGTCATTGTTATGATTTACGATAAACTTCAACTAACTGACAAACTCCGACTGAGTTTATCAGTATTGCCAACAATAAGTAATTATTTCTTGCAAAGTTCTTATAAATATTTGATGTCAAATTCATAGTTTTCCAAACTGTTCTCTTTTTTGGGGGGGGCGGGGAAAGACTGTAATGGAGCAACGGATGGACAGATTGACGGAAAACAGGACTGAGATTTAAGTCTGGGAATTCAAATATTTTTCATGCTCCATTTTCATTTTCCATATTTATCCAGACATCGGAAAACCCATTAAATCAAGCTCCTTACTTTTTCAGACTACAAAGTAGCCCCGTTATCATGATTCATGATTTTTCACAACTATGAGCAACACAATAATTGCTGACAACTAAAATCAATGCGCAAAAATCTGGTTACATGTGAGCATTCCAGACACAAGTCAGCTTTCTTAAAGTTATGAACCAAGAGCATTTCTATCAATCTTTTCCTTATTCGCAGACTGAGAAGAAATAACAGCAATCTCTATAGCAGTGGGAATTTTTCCTGGTGCTGCACATTAGCTGTGACAAAGCACACAAGAAAACGAGAAACAAGAGAAAGCAGGATAAAGAACCAAAACTGCGCTTTTGTTGGAAGTCTGTTGCCGTTTGTGGCGAGGTCGTCGTGAATATGGGGGCCAACTTGACTGCACCGGCGGTGCCATGTGCATCCGAATGCGATACAGAAGAAGGGAGATAAGGAAGAGATAAATAGAGGCACTGGTAAAGGGATCATCTTCCTTGCTGTTGGGTCTTCTGAGCAGTGAGGAATGCTCTCAGGTGTCAATGCTTAGAACTGCAGAGCAGGCGCGGCGAATCGCGCGCACACACACGCACGACCAGGATAAATCCGAGTCCTTGCAACCTCATCTCATCAGCTGAGAGCTCCAGTCCGTGCTGGCGTTTAACACGCGCATGGCCGCACCGACATGTGCGCCTGTGTACGTGCCTGTGGGGGAAACGGGGGCGAAGCTTCTAAATATTGTGGGAAACTGCCACCAACACCACTCCCATTCAGTGCCAGCTCCTTTTACAAAAGGGATTCAGTCTCAGAGAAACCTGCGCTCTCACTCTTTCACCCTCTAACACACAGACACACACAAAGTTGGTACCTTTTTTTTTTTCACCAGGGCAAAGAGAGGTGGAGTGTAAAAAGAGTGATGCAGAAAAGAAGGCAGGGGGAGGGAGGAGAGAAAGAAGAGTGGAGAGGAAGGAAAAAGGAATGCTGTGCTTGTGCTTACACTAACACACACACTTAGAGAAGACAGAGAGGGGATTTATAAAAGATGGAACTTCTTTTGGTTCCCACATTGGTGAGCAGCTTTTCAGCACACATGAAAACGCTGTGTGCGAGGGGGGGTGAGTGAGGGAGAGAGGGGGTTTGGGGCGAGCCAGGATAGGGAGTAGTAGGTAGTGAGAATCTGAAAGTTGGGGACAGTGGCAAGGCGTTTGAAATCGAAATGTAGCTTCAGCTCGTTCCGGGTTGGCTTCCATATGTGTGTGCATGCGCCGGTGCAGCGCCTTCATGTGTGCACGCCTCAGTTTGCGAGAGCGGCTAAGGTCCTCCTGCCCTGTAATTGTCGTAATGATATGTCATCCACGAAGAAGAACTCAAGGCAGGGTGGGGTGGAATGCAACGGACACATTTGAGTGTGCGTACGCTTGCAAAACTCTGCAAGAACAAGCTACTTCTTCATAAACTCCATAAACCGAAGACTCCACGGCACGTTTTCCCACTTCCAACAGATGAGACGGGGCACGTCGAGAAACCGAGTCAGAGGATGAATGAGGGTCCCATCGTAACCAGATGCTCCTTGAAGCTTTCGGGACGCTTTTAAGTCTCTTTCAAAACTTCTAATTAGGGATTTTCTCCCAAATGATGACATGTGTATAGCGACTGTAAGAAAAGTGCCGTCTTTGGATCTTTTAAGGATGAGAAGCAGACAGTAATACTCAAGAACAACCATGCATGCTAAAATGCAGAATAACCTCCTGCATAATTCGGCAAAGTATAGATGTAGAAATGCGACATGGTTGACCAAAGTCGGATATATTTAACTTGAATTTCCCTGACTGACCAGTTGGAAGCTTTTCAAACACACCATAACGAATGAAGACTCAAAGTAAGACATTAATAAAAACCCTGTTACTCAGAAAATGCTCCGTCATGGCATAATGTTACCTCTATTCTGTTTGTTCATCTTCTCATATTATTGTTTTTGCGAGATAAATCAGACGAGCTGCTGGGTCAGGTCATCACATCTATACATTTTGGAAATCATTCAGTTAGTTTTGATCGCTGCCTCCACAGTTAAATGCTTAAATTGATAAATAAACGGCCCTAACATTTTTTTATCATGGCAATTAGAAATTAAGGAATTATCTAGTTTATGGGGGGGATTTTTAATACCATAAGCTATCAAAGAACTCCAAGGTTGTTGTCTGGTTATTTACCATCGTGTCTAAAGAGAACAATTGCTATACATCCCACAAATAGCAGAAGTAAGCAAATACTAGAAAGCTCCAATAAAATTGTTGATAGCCAATTTCAATGGTTGAAACACCAAACATCTATGTGTGCACTATTGCATACAGTGGAAACTGGTGTTGCCCTACCAGAAAAGCTAGTATCCACAGCCTTCCTCATCTCTGCTCCTGGGTCTACAGCCAATCAGTAGCAAGCAAAATCAGTGGCGATTCTAGATTGGCTGCTTAGCAAACGTTAGCCAACAAGTTAGCTTTGCATCCAAGTATTTCAGCGTCCCAAACCGCTTTCTATTTTTTCAAAAAAAAAAAAGCCCCAAAAAAAAAAAAAAAAATCACCCAAAAAATCACCCAACAACAAAGAATTCAAAAAAAAAATCAAAAGAAAAACACACACAAATACACAACCAAAAACAGACAGGAGTCCACTGTAAAGCTGCTTCCAGAGCACTGAAAAGCTGTGCTCTGCATGAAGACGCCAGAAGTGTCTTTACATTATGTAAGAGTTCATGTCACACTATATCACAGTATTAAAACTCCACTGCATTGGTGTCAGACTGAAGTATCAAAGAAGCTCCTCCCACTTTTTAAACATTGGGACAGGTGAACATTTAGCTGCCAACTTAGCTTCTGCCAGAACTTCTGATTGGTAATAAGTTAAAAAGCTATTTATGCATTTTTTTTAAATAAAGGCTGGTGTGCACTATACACAGTTTGAGATTTAAAAAAATCTTCATTCTACACATTAAAACACAAAAAAGCCCATTTTTAATACTTTCTCCACAATGTCAAGGCTGAATCATTCACTTCTCATCACCAATCCTTTAAACCGCAGTTTTTGAATGCGATACTCCTTTACTACTTGTAAAAATCAAGACATACACATTATTTAAATAAAAAAAAGTTCCTAAGAACAAAGGACTTGTGTATTGTTTCGTCTTGTGAGCTAAAGTAAATGTTCATTTGTTTTTTGTTTTTTCCCCCCCAAGATTTTCTCTCTTAGTTTTGTCTCCATTTCTACCATTTTCCCAACATGCCAGAAATTCTGCAGATCGTTGAGTCCAGTCGGACCACAGGCAAGTCAGGACTCGGCCTGGTAAACGACAGCCTCAGCCCTTCTCTCCCCAAGCCATCCTTCGACCTCAACACCAGCGCGCGCGCGCACACACACACACACACACACACACAAAGACAACACACACAAAATGAATACTCTGGGCAAAGCCTTTCTCCCCTGTCATTCTCCCATTCATCCATCTACCAGCATATCCAATCCTTTCATCAGGACAGTTTTCCAGGAACATTGGCAAGAAATAGATGACCCAGTGACTTCAAATGAGCTTTCTCTCGTTTCGGCTGCTTTTTTCCCCAAAATGAGCCCTTTAAATGCCAGGTTGGAAATTGTACGGCGCACTGTAATGCTTTATATAAATATACACAAATCATAACATGGCCCTTCCTTTAGTAAAAAAAAAAAAAACTTTGATTCATTTAACACAAAGACAATAACTTCAATTTGCCCATTTCCGTACAAAACATATAATACTTTAAAGCTAGTAGACAATTCATCTTCAGTAAACTCCCTTTTAGATACAATTTGTTGCCCGTTAGTTGTAAATCACCTCTGTTGAGATCAACTAAGAAATATGACTGTAATGGTTTAGGGTAATTTAATCCATTTGCACCTTTACATTACAACTTTAAAGATAAAAATGTAGTTTTTTCCTAATTTTTCTTACTTTTGTGAATGTAAAACCATTTTGTGGCATTGAACTGAAAGCATTCAGTGTCAGTTCATTTTCTGGTTGGTTAGAGTTTTGTACACAGCTAAATACTTTATATTTCACATTGATCTACTAATCGAGCAAGTAACTCGTATTAAATAAGCGAGACTGCAACTGCTGATCAAACATTTTAGATAAAACAATTCAGATCTTTTGCTGGAAGATATTTGGTTGAGTAACATCATCCCACGTCCTGTATAATCTGACCAGATTGCATTTTTTTTTTTTTGTTTCTTTTTTGCTAAGAACATATTCCTGGTGCGCATCAATTTCATACCCAAAAAAGTCAAATCTGACACAACAGAGGTAAGAAATAACAAAGGAACAAAAAGAAGGTAACAAAACAATTTTCAGCTGTTGACTTTGAAAGCCGTTTTGTCAGGAAAAGCAGTTCATGGTAGACGGCATCACTTTTATGCTTGAATTTTTCAGTTGTGAAACAAACAAAACTACCATATTTTTAGGACGCCACTTCCCCCCCCCCCATCATTGGAAGTCAAAATTGGAAATCAAAGAAGATGCTAATTTTCATTTAGAACAAGCACGTGCTAGCAGCAGGTGCGACGGAGAAATGTTTTCAAACCCCCTCATTATGGAAACCACACGAAGAAGTTGATATGATGCAGCTTTTAAGTTGAGGAATATCGATCTAGTAGTACAGGAAGGAAATGGAGCCGCTGCACGTCAGCTCGGCGTGAATGAATCCATGGTTCGGCGTTGGAGACGAAGGGCTGCGTCCTGAATAAATCCAACAGATTAATTCAGGACGCAGCTCTGTGAAAAACCGAGCGCCACGGAGATATAGCAGTTTATAGCGCGGTGCGGCTTATACATGTACATTTCCAAGCAGCGAAATGACTTGGACACACTTAAACGCAACTCGAACGCTTCAGAACCTGGTAAAAGCCATTGTCCACTATATGGTTTCTAACGAGCCTGATTTTTGAGCTGCTTCTGATAAAATCAACTCAAATCCTGACAAAAAAAACCACATAGCTTCTCCCCCCCTTTCACTTTAGTGCACTTTTAAAAACTTTACATTTTCTGAAAACCTCTTGCAGTGTTTTTGTCATTACTGTATGCTTTGTGAAAAGAAAACACCGTCAGATATTACCTTAAAGGTTCATTCTGGTCTCTACAAAGCAGCTCAGCCACAAACTCGGACCAGCGATAATCTGATCCACTTCCTGGAAAGACCCGGCCTTCATCGCGTTCCCCTGCCCTTTTAAAAGCACAGCTCCCCTCGCTTCAGAGCCTGGTGGGAAGTCATTGGCTGTTGCCAGTGCAGTGGGCGGGAATAAGTAATAGCTGACAGACAAGAAGCAGCAGCCTATTTCCAGAGCCAGACTACGGTTACACAATTTTGCGCACATCCATTGACAAGACAACACCCTCAACACAGAAAGATGGCCTGATAGAGGGGGTGCAGCAGGAATAGAAAGGGAGGCAGAGGGAGCGAGAGGGAAGAAGTTGAGAACGGAGAAGAAAGAAACAGAGGGCGGGGTAGGAGGGAGATCGGTTTTCCTTGAGAACAAAATGAAGAGGAAACGGCTATTTTACACTCAGGTCAGCAATTGTGGGAGAGTCCCTGCAGCCACTCGCGTATGAGTGCAAGCGTGTGCTTGGGAGAAACAGAAAGGTTAATAGCTCTGTGGTGGTTGATCACCTGAAACAACCACAAAGTGGGGGAGTTTGGTGAACACAACTAACATAGCACGTTTGCACACAAACCATTATTAACAGGGTGATGTTCATTTGTGGGGGGAGAAAAAAACAAAAAACAAAGCAATTCAGTACTATCAAATCAATATAGTCCATCCAGGGCAGAAGTGGCAAAGAGACAGGTGAAAAAGACATGTGAAGGAGGATGTGAGAAAGAAGGGAAGGAAGGAAACAGATAAGAAGAAAAAATGGGGATGGAGAGACAACGGGAACAGAGGCGGAGTGAGCACAGAGGGAGAAACGTGTGGAATCCTAATTGTGTTATTGCCGCAGAGCAAACATTAGTCCTGCCTGTCATACTGCACAGTGGGTAATGTGTGTGGGAGACAAGGAGGAAAAAGAAAATTGAATGAGTCCAGCAAATTAAGAGTGAAGCCAAGAGTTTAGGACACACTCTTCGTTTTTCATAGATTAGCACAGTTTACAATAAGCTCTGTGTCGAGCCGAGGGCTCCACTGAGAGTTTGCTGCTAGCTTTACATTAGCACAGCACTGCTGTCTATAGCAGATGCACACATCTGCTAGAGCCGGCCCTCCCTCCTACAGCTGTACAACTGTGTTGGCTGACTGTGTGTGTGTGTGCGTGTGTGTGTGTGTGTGTGTGCGTGTGTGTGTGTGTGTGTGTGTGTGTGTGTGTGTGTGTGGTTGGTTGGTTGGTTGGGCTGGGGGCCAGTAGGCAGTAAACCCACAGTAGAGGCCCTGACAGTCCAGCACTTGCCACGTAGCAGCGACGTAGCTCAAGAGGAACAGAGAGAAAAGCAAGACATGTACGCTGCAGAAGGGAAAAGAAAAAGAGTTTCAATCAGCAAGGAGAAACTAATAAGGCTTGAAACAACGTGAGTCGCTGATTAGAGCTCGTTCTGGAAACAGAAGCTGCGAAGCAAACATCGAGGCAAACTGAATTAGCGACGCTGTTGATCTCAAGCAGAAAAAAAGAAAACAATGTTTCCTACATTTGCCACAGACAGGACAACGACACCTCTCTTTGGGGTCAAAACGCAGAGTCACGACAAGCATTTGGTAGAATCAATACTGACTAGTTTGCGTAATTACTCCCATCAGCCTCATTATAGTCAAAAAACCTTAGGAAATAAACAGAAAAATTTGCTGTTCACGAGCTTAAATATAAAGCTTAAATGGACCTAATTGCATAAGTTGCTGCACCATGCACAAGCTCTGCCAGGGTGTGCTGACAGCAGCTTTCTTCAGCTGGGGCAATGTTACCGACAAAAGAAGACTCCAATTTAGAAGGGATGCGCCGATATTTCACCAATATTTGTGAAATTCACCAATATTGCATAGATGTTCCACTAGCTTATCGACAGCTTGAAAAAAGACCAACCACACAGCCGTCTTCACCACGGCTTCCCTGCTTCAGTTAGACTCCACACACTCCTGCAACGCGTCACTATCACAGTCACGTGACCAAACAAATACCACATGACTGACCTCTTCCCCATTCATATTATGCATTTGCAGTGGTTTACAGTGCATGAATGGGGGCTTTCACTGCCTTTCACTGTTTTTAATCATCTGTTTGATGTGTGCACAGACAAAGCACACCTAAAAGTATGGAAGTTTTTTTGCATGCAATTCAAACATGTGATCTAAATAGTATATAGGCTAAAAATTAGGTATAATTTGTATAGATCTGGGCTGGTGAGAAGCATCCAATATTCCCACATTGAATTCCTGTTTATTTTTACAACCTATTTGAAAAAGCACTTTATTAAGAACCAATAGAAATCCAAATGAATCCACATCTTAGAATCTACCATGCTCTGTCAATTGTAATATATATTTTTTAGATTAATTTTAAAATGCCCACCAGTTTGGTGGTACCTGTACATCTTAGTATTTACTGGTGCAGTGCTTGTTATAGAAAGTTTGAGAAACAAAAGCCCACTAAAACCTTTCCTTTCAATATCTCTATTGTATCGAAGAAGAAAAAATCCCAAGTGTATTATTGCAGCCTGGAATGCAAGAGTATTTTCATAATTTTAACATATTACCACAGACCAGGAGAGAACAAGACTCTCTCTCTCTCTCCCTCTCTCGCTCTGTGAGTCTGCATGTTTTTAATTAGTCAAACTGATCAATTTTCCATCTGTAGATTCAAAAGTGGAATTCTCCCAACAAAGTTAATTCTTTTGGTACCAGCATCGAGTTTGAAGTTCTGGTATTTCGCTACCATTACAGGGAACACACATTTTGTTGGTGTTTGCGTGTTTTTTATACAGAGGAAGTGGCTATTTTCCCACAAGCGCATGAACATGAGTCACTCTTCTTCATGCCAGCGTTTCCAGATTTTTCCCTTCTCTTTTTGTCCTCATCCCCTCCGTCCCTCTGTTCCCTACTTAGACCCCCACTCCCCGTCTTCCTCCTGAGAAGAGTTTTCTCTACTGAGGGCAGAGCTCACAGGAAACTCCTTCCTAACACCTCGGATCTTTCGGGCTCAGCTTGTCCACTGCTAGGACCGATGGTTTCACAAGGCCGCAGACTAAAAGCTACGGTGGGCTTATGTCAGCTGGAGGCAAAGCCAGACAGTTCAGACCCTAGTAATAATATTTATATCCTCCGGTTACAAGGAATTGTCTGACTTGAACTCTATCTACTTTCCACATCAAAAGGTTGTTGAATTCTTGATTTTTTTTTTTTTTACAGACCACTTTTTCAAAACCATTTTTCAGGCAATTACCCATTAAGCCCTGCAGATTTTTTGGACTACATGCTAAAAACCTCCATGCGTTTAGGTGTGCTTTTCTGTGCACCGAAGTAAAACAAAAAAAAAATTGGCGGCAGAAGTAGACGCACCAATCAATCGTCCAGACATCAAACCCAGCCAACATTTCCCTTATCAGGTTTTGGTGAGCTCTTCAGCAAATAGAATGTACTATTATACAATGTTTTATTTACTGAAATAAGATAAAGATTAGAGACGTGTGCCAAGGTAAAATAATGCGAAGGTTTTTATGTTTTTAATTTGGATTCAAAAATCAGACTTGAACAAATATGAAAAATGTGTATCTGCCAGGAAAAGCCGGATCTTCATAATATGTTCAAAGTATAGACATGACCAGCATAGAGCAATTTGCTTGTAGAAAATATAGAACTTCCCAAACTTAGGCACACTGGATTTTTCTTCCAACATCATGAAACTTGACTGAGAAATGTTTCAGAACGCTACAAATTTTCTAAAACACAGGAAACAGGCAGAGCAATATTTAAGATATATATATATTGCAAATATATATATATATATATATATATATTGGTAATTCCTTGTGATATCTTGAAACCATCCAGTCTGTTCGCCTCATCTCTTGACTTTGCAGATGAACAATTTGCAAAACGCTGCACATAGAGTTTGGCGCGAAGCTCGGCTTTGTCGCCTTTTGCTTACCTGATGTGTCATTTTCAGAAAAAATGGGAGTTTTTTTCAAAGTCATAGCCACGTCTAGTCGCCATGGCAATATGAAGGAGGACTGAACTCTTCTCAAGTTCAAACATTGTGTCTTTGTCTATCTCTCCTTCTCACACACACACACACACACACACACACACACACATATGCATCAAAATAATCTGATCCTCTATGGTTACTAATGCATTTGAATCCCAGACATGAAAACATTATTCTAGCATGAGCTTACATAACACCGGCTTTTGTATTACCTCAATATTCATCTCACTCACATTTATTACCGTGCAAAGCTGTGATTATGATTCCTTGGCTGCAGAACTGACGCTTTTCCTGGAGGCAGCGTGTATATCGTGCATGTCTATGGTGGTTGCATAGTTTTACAATAAAAAAAAACAAAAAAAAACAGTGGCCAATAAAACTTAGTCATTTTTAATGCACCCATGCTCAAAAGGCATCTACCCTCATCCTCTACGCCGGCTGCAGCCCACTTCCAGCTTTAACCTGTCTAAGCCCTCCTCCTTTCCCATCTTCCCCCCCTCCCACTATGCATACACTATTGGCCCTACTTCCCAAACAACCTGCTTAGCCTTCAAAAGACAGCCGCCCATTCAGAAGGTTTCAAGCCTGGGTGGGGTGGGTCGGGTGTTGGGGGAGAGAAATGCAGCACAGAATAAGGTTAAGGGGAGAGGAGAGTGCAAGGCTCTCATTCCCGCTAAATTGTCCCACATGGCTGAGCGTGCTTAGTTTAAACAAACACAGCCACTTCCTCTCCGCTGCGCACAGCGACACGCAGACAGGCGCGTGCACGCACGTAGCCAACCAGACTCACGGACGTGTGCGCAAGTTTATTACAGGAAAATTATAGGGAATTATAGTTAGCTGTAAATCAGATGCAAGTCTTACAGGCAGGGAGTTGCAAATGCGGACCAGTGGGAATCAAATTTTCAATGCGAGTAATTGATTGGTGTAATATTGCCAGAAAGCAAGCGCCAAAGCAAGGCAAAGTTCAATCTCCCCCAAAGTTTAGGAAAGAAGTGATCGAAAGATTGATGTTATTCATGCACGTGTTGTTGGTTGCTGATATTTTTCGGTTCTCTGTTCCTTTTCTCTCTTTCTGCAGGTGTAGAAGCAGACTGCAAGCCTGTTTTCTTGCATTATCTCTATCTTTCTTCCCATCTTGTATTCTTATCTCGCTCTCTCTTCTAACTTCTTACCACAGCATTCTTCCTTTTTTTTCCACTTTTCCCTTTCTTTTCTGGCTCCCCCTCTGTTGCGATAAAAATAAACCCAAAAGAAATTCCAATGAATATATGAAGTTTATATCAACTGGAGCAGACTTAATGCTCCACTTGTGGCTTTAAAACACAATAGTAAGACAGTAAGACAACAGTTCTGACTGCTATACAGCCAGTTAGTACACAGTAAAAAAAAAAGAATAAGAAAGAAAATGAATCATATTAAAAAACAAATGGCTAAAGAAATTGGCTTTTTTATATTGGTTAGACATGCAGAAAAAAAGAAACCAGCACTTCACCTCAAATGATCCTGACCTGGGATCGACTGGCCAAAAACGCAAAAATGCAATTGCCGCCAGGTTGCACTGACAGTAACCATATTCAACAGTGGGGATTATGATGCAGAGTTATTGTCAGCTCCTTCAAGAGTCAGTTGTGTGTTCAACATGTCGTCAAAAGAAACACACGAATGTTAGAAGCTCTTTATTTGTTACAAACTGTCTATATCTGGTTCATTTAGGATGCAGGAGAACAAAACTTTTTACCACGTAGCAGGAAGGCAAACTTTCCCTTTATGCTTCATAAAGCAAAGTGGGAACAAGCTAAAATTAGCATTAACAAGTCAAAGGTTTACAAAACCCACAGAATTAGAAGTTGACCACAAAAGTGTGATGGTCTAAAAGGAAGTTGTAAAAAAAGAAAAAACAAAACTGGAAGTTTTCAAAGTTTAGAAAACTTTGCTTTTCAATCATTCTTCAGGCTAGCAGAGAGAAAGTAATTTAAAATGCGGCTATTGTTTTGGAAATATCAGAGTTAAGGTAAGGATACACATTGTCAAAAAAATACACATACAGACTTTTCTTTCAGTAATACTTGCCATGTTAACTGCAGTAATCATTGTATTAATAATGATAAATAGCATCTCACACATATGAGATGCTAAGGACAATTTAAAGTGTCAATACTGTGATATTTTTTGCCTTGGCTTTGAAATAACGATAAAAACTATTTTGCACAAATAGTGTGACAAAATCTCGGTTCCTCGAAAGAAATGCTTCTCTTTGAGCGTCTTGTAATAAACAGCCAACTTCAATGCATTTTAGCACATTTGAAATGTTAATTTATTTCAGTAGCTCAGTTTATTTCATGAAATAAGTACACACAAACAGATTTGTTCAATGAAAGTGATTTTCTTCATAAAGCTGAAGAAAACACAACATTTAAGATTAGAATATTTCATCAGTCCGTCATTCTTCAACAAATTTTAACATAACACGTCAGCAGGCAACTGTTACCTTTCTCTTTATTTACTGTGAAATTTAAGCTACAAATTTAAAAATACAAATCTTCCGTCGCACCGTGCTGCTAAAAAAGAAAAACTCAGCCGGGGCCGCAACACAAAACATCCAGTGGTTCATGTTAAACTCTCTTTGACTCAAAGCCCCCCGTATTACCTCGCACTTCAGTTCAATGACCTACAATCATTGTAATCAGCTCTAGATTACAAGCGGCTAATAAAGAAGAGTGAGAGAGGACAACCGCAGAGCCCAGACAATAAGGCCACATTCACTGCCAGTGGACCTGCTGCCGTCTGGGCCTGCACACAGCATGCCTCTGCCACTAATGCCGAGCCCCACCAGGGCTGGATGCCATGGGTCTTAATTAAGACGGTTATGCCGAGTCAAGAAGTGAATTCGCCCCCTCTCTTCTCCACCGCACTGACACGCGGACGCCTAAACTTTCAATTTTGGGATGCACAAGCATAAGAGCCACACAAAAGCACCGTCTCGCCCCCGCAAGAGAAGGTCAGATCATCAGTTTTATGGGCCATGTAAAAGCTTGCTCAACGGGTAAGTGTGTGTGTGTGTGTGTGTCTGTTTGAGGTTGTGTGTGAAGGCTCGGGGAGGAGAGGGGGGGACTACTTTATCGTACCTATGTGAGAAATCTGCTTCCGCTCTCACAAACAAGAGAGTCTCAGAGATCAGATTGTGAAAGAACGATTTTTAAATGTTTGTAACCCTGACTGATTGAAAGCTATGTTAAAGGTGTGAAAGTGTGCAATGGGAACAAAGGGAGAAAAAAAAAAAACAGGGGCAAGCATCAGTGTTTAATCCATTGGAAGTGAACTGGGTTGAAAAATGAGAGATGGCACTTCTGGGAATAGAGAGCCAATAGAGTGTACATACAATCACTCGACTCCATGCATCAAACACACACACACACCAACACACACGCACACACTTTTTAACACCCATCCCCACAGCCTGGGGTCAGGAGGTCACATTCCTCCTCCTCAATCAGCCTCAGGATTTCACACGCTGGTTCAGGGGTGTGGATGTGATTGTGGCTTTTGTGTGTTTTTGCCTGCCTGCCTCTGTGTGTGCGTGTGTGTGTGGAACTGAGTTTGGAATATTTTAGTGATTTGTGGGGGGTCCGACCCGAGGGGAGGGAGGGGAACAGCGAGGAAAAAGAGGGGAGTAGGTTTGTGTCCAAACCAAACAAGGGCAAACCTTTAAAATGTTTTTTACTTAATTTAAATCAGCCTTTCAGGTACCTGACGTTTAAGTCATACAATGTAGAAAATATAGTTTTTTTGCCAACCTATTAGCACAGACTGGAAAGTACAGATTGGCTCAGCCAATTTTCAGCTGTGGTCAATGAAGGGCTGGAAGTGAATTGAAGAGCAATACTCTTCAGTGTAGAGGTTGTAATAGAGCAAAGACGTCTCAAAGTTAGCTACTTTCAGCTCAGGTGTTGGAAAAATGAAGGTAAAGGAACCAAAAAAAAAAAAAATCATTAATGCAGCAAGAGAGAGTGCAAAACATTTATTAGATAACATGAAAAATTAACAGAATACAGTCAATGTGCTCTGTTTAATCACTTAAACTTTTTATGGAAAGGATTTAGATTTCCTAGGCTATGTGCATAGAGGATATCTGTGTTTTGGTAATGCTACCTGTGCTAGCTATGCTAATTGCTAATAAAAGACGCAACAACCGTCCTCTAACAAAGAAAAGACGAATTGGTGTGAGAATGTCAACGCTTTCCGAAAGTTAGAAATCAGAAATCGGCACCTCGGGCTGAAAGAGGCATACGATTTTCCTCATCCGCGTAAGCATTTCTTAGGTGCCGGGAGGTGAGAGGCAGAATAAAAGACGGGGAGCAATGACAGGTATGTGGAGCAGAGACGTGTGGGGGTATGTGCACCGACAAGAGGGGAAGGAGGGGTTGAAGGGTGTCTGCAGGCCAAGAAAAGAGTCAAAGAAAGGAGGAGGAAAAGGAGGAGGTAGGGGTGTTTAACAAGGAAAAGCAATAAAAAATGTGGGTTTGAATAAAAGAGCAGCTACTTCCTCTGCCAGAAGCCCATAAATCAGGCCCTGTCTGTCCACCACCATAAGCTAGCATAGCTAATACATGCTCAAAACTGTTGTTGTGCTGCTTGTTATTCCAGATCATATTTTAGTCATGGAAGGATTAAAAAATATATATATATGCCGCATAAACACAAACAGACCCATGCACAACATTCAAGGCACACTCTCCAAACACTCGCCGACGGGCATGAAAACACCCATTAAACAACAGTTGGAACTTTCCATGGGGCTGCCAGCTAGCAACACCAGCACGCCTGGCATGCTAATACAGGCACGTAAAGTCGAACTCGACGCGTCGTTACGGTCCCCCGCATGTGTGCTGATGCGGCGCTGGGCGTACACAGGTGAGGGGCTCACTCCGTCTCCCATTTGAAATAAACACATAAACAGAGCGGCGAGCCGCTCCTCAACTAACAATTACCCGAGAACGACGCGTCCGCAGGAATTGCACGGGCAGGCCCGGGATGACCCAAGTTCAAGAGACCGTGCGCTAGCATCCCCTCCAGCTGGTATCCACACAAACATTCAGCACATTGCTGGCACTTAACGGCGCTATTTCTGCTTTTACCGTGGTCGTTTTTCGATGCGGGCTTTCGTCTTGAGTTTTATCGCTGCTTTGCCGCGGGAATGTTTTTGGGGAAAGCCGTGCACCGCGTCATCCCCAACTATGGAGAACGCACACAAGTCTTTTGGATGTCGAATAGTAAAAGTTCAGTTTGGGTTCAGAAGGGGGAAAAAAAAAAAAAAAAAAACATTTGGACTGGGTAGTTCACATGTTCTTTGCCAACCTATTAGCACAGGCTGGCAAACAACCTTTCTTGTATAAAAACATTACCTAATCATTCTGTAAATAACACAGATTAATGTGACATCTTCATAATGTTGCTATTGAGTTCTAAAAAGTCAGTCTCTTGTGTATACGACAACGGAGAAATGTTGTTTTACTGCATAAGAACAATCCCTCCACTGTTTTCTCTAACATTTCATTAAATATAGAAACTGTTAAAAGTATGAGTGACATCTAACCTGCCCATGCCTACAGTGCTCTCTCTCTCTCTTTTACCACTAAACCTCAGGCACCTCAATAACAATTTTTTAATCTATATGAAAGGAATGGGACAGTGACAGAAAGACTGAGACGAGAAGCTGAAAGGTCTCTTTCATCGTCTTTTGAGTCAACTGTCAACAATAGTGGAAATTATCAACTGAAACAAAAAAAGAAAGGAGGGGAGGGGGCTTGGGATGCAAGAGAAGGAGGGAGCATGGCACGAAAGGCAGAGAGAGAGAGGAGGAGGGTAAACATCGCAGCTCTATGCCAAGCAAACACGGGATGCTGGGATACTTCAACAAAAAGCCACCGTTCTTACAGCAGAAAAAAGGAGCTGAGGAACAGAGGGAAGAAGAGCGAGCGAGAGAGAGAGAGAGAGAGAAAATACAGGAGCGAGACCAAGCAGAGACATATCGAGGGGGAAAAAAGCTGGGAAATGGAAAGTGAAAGCAGGACGCAGCCGATACGCAGCTGCTGTCTTTGAATTAGGGCAAAGTTTTTATGTGTGCTTCACACCTGCAACAGTTTATGTGGCAAAGCAGAGCCCATGGCTTAACCACACGAATGCTTTCCGGTTTTAATGAATTAAAGCAGGAAACTAAATGCAACAGCAAATGCGAGCCCCCACCCCACCCCACCCCTACACCCCTACCCACACTCCTTCATCCGCCTAAAACCGTACCCCGACATTACCCAACACGCTCCCTTTTTAGTGCCAACTTGGTACATTCTCTCACTTTCTCAGCAACACCTGCGAAGCTTATGCATAATCAACTCTGTACACGTAAAGCGGTGCAGTCGGTCACAGTGACACAGAACAAGCAGGATGAAGCCGGCCCTTTAATAGGTAACGCAACATGAGAGGAACGCCTGACCAACTCCAACACGGCTCCTCTCATCACACACAGGGAAGCGGGAAGAGGCTTGTTCACTTGACCAAGCAGCACCTTGGCTAGTTAATTGTGAGGGGGAGGGAGAGGGGGAGGGCAATCTTTCTGGGAAAGAAAGCACACCTGTTGTATCTGTAAAAAAAAAAAAAAAAGAAAAGACAGGCACAACTGACAGCGCTGCTCATAAACACACGCCAGCCTTACAAAGTGACAAGCGGCAAACAGGCACACCAGTTTCTGATGAAAACTATGAGACTTTTTAACAACCACAGCTGCTCAACATTAGTAGAAAGCATGACTGGTTATCTTCTTTTACCTACGCCGTGTTTATTCTTATCACATAAATATGGTAAAATACGTATTTATACGGTAAAATGAATCTTACTATATGAATACGGTAAAATTCTGGCAACCACTGCTGCCAGCATCGTACTGTAAATTAGTTTTTTGGGGGGCTTTTTTTACAGTGTAGGCATGGACAGCTATCAAATTAAATAAATGAATTAGACTTTTCTGCACCGTGACTGTATTTTCAAATTAAAAAAAACTATCTCTTGTAAGCATGAACAAAACATATTATGACAGTATAATAAAATATGAGTTTGTCAAAAAAAAAAATTGAGACATTGTGATTGGCATTGCTGGACTACTGCACAAGATAAGTCAAACCTACATTTCACTAAATGGATTTTAACCACATGAGTGGTATTTTAACAGATGGCAAAATACATTTAAAAAAACTTGTTAAATTATGAAACTGGGTTTCATCTAGGTTCATTGTTGTTGATTATTGTATGATTATTATTTTATTTTCATTTGGGGAAAAGTGCTCAAAACTTAACTACCTGAACATAATTGTAGATAAACCACAAAATATTTATTGACACATGCAAAGAAAAATCAAACTGAAATGTGGAAAATCTTCACATTTGGAACATTTCACATTGTAAAATTTTAAGTAGCAGCAATATTGATCGGACAATATTAAAAATGTAGCCTTGCAATTATTTTTTCTACACAAACTGGTGAGTTTAACCACATCACCAACGGTAAATTTATTAGTTGCCAACAGATAATGTTTTTAGAGAAAATCGGAGAAGACAGCCTGGTTGGAGACTCCTTAACTAAGTCCTGACATATTCCAGTAACCACAATGATCCTTCCACGCGGGGGAGTTTATGGAGGGAAGAAGAATCAAAGTTAGCTATTTTCACAGAAGCAGAAACATAAAAAGTGCAAGCAGCATTTTAAAAAGAAACCACATATGCAGTGCATTAAGGACTCCATAAGAAAGACCCAGACTTTCAGCAGGTAACAGGAAGGCTATGCCGGTGGGTCAGTATCCTAAGAACAGCACCACATCATTAATCTTGGAAAACCAGTGCAACAGGATGCAAATAGCGATAATTTTTTTTTTATCATGATCTTGATTTTTTTGGGGGGGTTTCCCCCCTTTTTCTCTTGCAATAGCTCACCTCTTTCACATACCCTCACACACTTTCCAGGGCAGCGTTGCATTCACTGGGTAATTCTATCGCACCTCCAGCCTCTGTCCCCGATACACAAGCACTGCTCCGTAACATTACCCGGTGGATAACATGTTCTAGGTTACCATTCAGAGACACAAGCATGTGCATACAATGACAAGTATCATCCTGCCCCTTCCCTGACCTCATTTTGTCCAGGCGTACCAGAGATTTTATTGGGCCAGGAGGAAACCACAAGCTGGTGCAGGTAGAGAGACACAGACTGTCTCTGAGGCTAGAGATAAAAGTCTTCATGAAACAGGGAGGAGAAAAGTTTAGAGTAATTTCTTTTTTTTTGCTCCCCCCCCCCTAAACAGGAAGGCATTGCGACTTTCTCTCAAGAAAAAATGACAACAAAATAAATAACAAAAACAATCACGAACTGTCTTCAAAGTCAAACGCTTAATTGAAAGAGGGAGGAGGGGGTGAATCATTTAAACTGGGTTAAATGTTTTAGCAGTAAAAATACCCTAGAGGCACACTAATACATCAACACACAGTGTGTGAGTCACACCTGCATGAAAAGCTCAAACAGTTACAGATCTCTTTAACTTATGTAAGGATTTACTCAACCTTCCAGTCAATTCGCATAAAAGCCACAAATCCTGCCAGCTTTGATTCCAGCCAAAACACAGTTCTTTTTGACTACAAGTATAATTTCAGCCATGTTGGATCGAAAGCACACATGAGGGGGGGGGGGAGGGGGGAAAGAAATGTTATGATCACAAAAACTCATGTCCTTACAAAAGCATTAAAATCTGCTTGGGTCATGTTCCTGCACCTCTTCAGAAAAGAACCAATCACAACTGCACAGGCTGTTTTCAATCCAATGTGCCACCATATTATGTATTTTTGATGAATTTAACAGGTATGTTGCAGTTTCTATTTTGAATTTATGTGTAAATACAGTGACATATTGGGAGTTTTTACTCAAGATTATCATGTTGTGGGAGTTTTAGACTGGTCCAGGCCTACTTCTGCTCATACATAAAATAGATTCTGGTCATCAATGCATAAACTGATACGTCAGAAATGACAGCATAAAAAGAAAAATAGCACTCTTTAAAGGATGCACACAAGAAATAAGCTTTAACTGAAAATAATTAAAATGCCACATCAACACAGCCAAACTTCAACCTTGCACTGTGTATAAATGTTGAACTCCAACAGCATCAGTTATCTGAGGAAATAGGAATTCAAACCTTACTGAACATGTGTTAAGCAAAAAAAAAAAAAAAGAAAAACAAAAGCTCAGTGACACTGATTCTTTTTTTTCTTTTTTTTTTCCAAGTGCAAGCTGCAGACTTTAATGAGGAATCTTAAAACAAAGAATGGCTGAATTGAGGGCTGAGGACCAGGGGAGGCCTCCCTGATCCCTGGCGTAATCCTTTCTTACCTGTTGAAACCCGAGTGAGACTCGGGAGTTAAATAAAAAAAGACAGCCTTTTAGAACAAGCGAGGAAAATGAATGGCTGTATTATCTCTTAAGTAAACCCGAAATAAAGCTTTCCTGAACTCCTCTGAACCTTGTTGAGGCTCCTGACTTCTGGGAGCCAGATAAATTGCTCATTCATGCTCTACAAGGAGAGAATTCCTCCGCGCTCTAAACCTAAACACACCTTTTCAGCTGGAGGCCAACCTCATTCATTCCCTAAACTTCCAACCCCAACAAGCCCCCCAGAAAGTCAGATATCAAGATTGTTTAAAGAAAAAAAGAAAAGAAAAAGTGTGTGTGTGGGGAGGGAGGTATAAAACATCATGGCCACATCAGCTTTTCACCAAAGGAATGTCATCTGACGTCACATATTTGGGATCGGATTACTCCGAGTCTCCTTCACCCCAAGCTCCCCTCATGAAAAGAAAATACAAGGATAAATGTGTGAAATGTGGTTTTAAAGATACCAACACATTCAGTGAGACATCAAAAAACACAGATTGGTAATGAAATGTAGTTTTTTTACATTTCAACATATAGATTTTGTTTGTTTTTTTTAAAGCAAATTGACATCACATAAAGAACAGGAAATCCATAGAGGTGTCATTCACTCACCTTAAATTATGAGAATATTCTTAAAGAATAAATTCAATTACAAAACCTCCTGGTGGTGGGGGGGTTGGGGGGGGGCAAAAAGCAGAACCATTTCGTACGAAACGACCAAAGCAAAACAAAGGTACGAATCGGCGAACGGGGTAACATAACCCTTTTAAAATCACTGTAACCATTGGTAGTCAAAGTGGTTACCAAACACTTTGACAATGATACTTTTGTGCATGCTAGGTACGAAACATCCCACCGTAAAGGGCACACAAATTTTGGGTACAAATACACCAAAGATTCACAGGTATAGAACGGGGAATGAGATCTGCTTTCCGTCGTTGGTTGTCAAATCTGGTATGAAACATCCAACAGGTTGAAGTGGTTTATTATTTATGAGAAATGTCCTAAGATAGATAATGTCATTTCTTCCACAAAAAAGTTGGTCACAAAACAACAAAAACAAATCGATAAAAGTAGGAACTGCTGAACAACCATCTAACTATTCGTCAGAGACTGGGTCATGGAACAAGCAATCCCAAACATCCCTCCTGTCAGTCACATTCTCCAGCGTTTCTTAGGGGATGCTAAGATATTTTCAGACCAGAAGGGGTTCGAAGCCTCTCAAGAATATTCTGAAAAGTTGTGTCAAAGTAGGCTGCCCCCCCACCCCCACCCAAAAGAGACAAATGTATATTACACAAATCATATCAACCTACGCCGTCTTTGAAGGATAATGTCAAAAAGCATGCAAACACAAAGATGGACATAGAGGATGGCACTTCCCTAATGCCTTGTGTAATGTCACCAGATGCTTGTGTGCATGAAACCTTGATGCCGATTGGGGGGAGGGGGGGTACTAATTGGACATTACAAGTTACAAAATTGCACAACCAGCTGAAAAACCAACAAAGGTTTGCTGTTCTAAAGGTGACGAAGCATACGAAAAGTTGGTTTTGTGGATCTTGTTGAAAAACCTGGATAGTAGCTTTAACTCTTTCCCCGGCTTTTCAGAATTTATGCTCTCCAACATGCCCACTGGATCCAGGATCCAGGGGATGCGCAGCTCCATATTCACCCCCCCTTCACCCCTTCCTCCTTCACCCCCCGTCTCTGTCTCTCTCCAAGGATAATAATGACAGCCCGACAATGGAACCTCTCAGTCCCGTCATTACACGGCAAATAGCCCGGCCGACAAGAATTCAAGACATCTGCACCTTGACTCCTCAGTCAGACCTCCAGCAGCATGGAGCACCTTTAGAGGGAATGAGGTAACTTTTAGGGCTTTGTGAGCTGTCCTCTCTAGGGACACGTGGAAGCCAAGGTAATCGATGGTTTTGAGCTGGAGGCCAATGTTTGATTTCCACGTCTGCATCAGAGAGGCTGAGAGGAGGATTTGTCTTCCCTGCACAAACAGACACGTAGTCGTTTCTGGGAGAGGGGGAGACAGAGAGAGGGAGGCAGACAGACTGGCTGGAAGGAATGCTAGGATATGCTGGAGTTGGGATTTTTTTTTTT
>NW_006800099.1:887407-895457 GCF_000485575.1 Poecilia formosa
CACACACACACACACACACACACACCCCAGCTCTCTTATCCAACGCAATAATATACCCCCATAAAGCGTCAGTCCTGTGATTTCGCAACAACCAAACCTTCCTTTTCAAATCTGACTGCCTCAGCATCTTCTGTTCCAAAATATTTTCTAACAACAACAATGTGTTAACGCGAGTTAAAATGTTGCCGTTTTTCCACAATGCGGAGAGGGGAGAGGACGGGGACGGGGGGGGCGTAGTAACGCAACAGTTGCGATCCTGTTGGAAATGCGCGTCAAAAGAAGAGCGTTTTTCTCCTGTTGCGCACTCACTCCATCTGAAGCCCTCGGAGACGAAAACACATTCTTTTCGCGAAAGCTGAGAAATCGGGACCGCAGAGAGAGAGAGCCAGACTCTAATCCCACACATTCACTCGCGTAATCTCAGCTCCCCCCCCCCTGCTTCTTTCTTCCTCTTTATTCCAAAGTAACCGGGAACCTAAATCTGACCCAGAAAGTTTCGATTCGTACCCTCACCCCCGCTCTGCCTTTCACACAGTTAAGAGGAACAGTTTTCCCTTCTTCATCCGCGCTGGTCCGAGTGGCCCAGACTGCCGGCGTCAGCGCTCGGCTCCCCAAACTCACACACTCATACACGCGCGCGCACACACACACACACGCGCGCGCGCATACACCCAGATGCGCACTTCGAAAACTTTTTTTCCGTCTTCTTTTTCCATTATTATTGTTGTAATCACTGACTCCAACTGGCGTCGAGGTCTTTCCCTTTCGTGACTGTAGGGATCGGAGTTTGTAAAGAAGTGTAAAAAGACTCACCTCGCGGTAATAAAAGAATCTTCAAACAGACGGGGCTGCGCGTTTTTTTATTCCCAGGGTCGGGTCCTGCCTGTCTGCTGGCTCGGCGCAAGTCGTACTGGGAGACTCCGCCATGTCAATCAAAAGCGACGCACATGGATTTTTTTTAAAGCCCGCCTACTTTTTTCCTCTCTCTCTCTTTCTCTCTCTTTTTTTTTTTTACCGTAATACAGGCTGCGCATTCAGAAAGATAAATCTGACCAAAACAACAAAAATAGTCCTTCTCCGACATTAAGACGTTAAATAAGATAATTTAATGAGAATGACCATGAGGAAAATTACATTATGTCATCCTTACAGTATATAGAAAACTAAATAAGTTAGTTAACTATTTAAAAAAACATTATAATAATTTAGAAGCTCATACCCCAGATGAAAGTTATTGGAAAAACTAATTTAGTTATTTTGTAATAATGATACCGTGCCATTTTTATGTGATAGCTAAGTCACAATCAGAAGACACTTTATCATTATAATGAGGTCGTATCTCATAGATACAAGTTTGTTTGTTTTTTTTCATCGGAGTTGCAGAAATGGCTTCCATATGAAACTGATGTACTTTAATTCGTTGAAGTGTTTTGCAGATTTATTAAAGCCAAAAGAATTCCACAACAGAAAAAAAAAACATATTGGAGGGGAGATTAGCAACAAACACAGACAGTCCTTTTCAATAAATTAGAATAAAATTGGAAAACTCAGTAACTCACTTCACTTGGTGAAATTCTGTGCAAATTTATTACACAAAGGCTGATGTGTTTAAGCCTTTTCTAATGTTAATTGTGGAGATTTTCCACTTATATCTAATGAAAACATGACATTTAAGATTAGAATATTACATCAGAACAATGACACAGAAAACTTTATTGAAGAAAATGTTTTATACCTGCTAAGTTCATTTTTTATACATCAGGACATTTCTGAACCACATATGACCACATTCCTGTCTCTTAGCCATACGTTATGCCCCACATTAAGAAATCGGTGCTAAACAGTCACGTCAACAGGTGGGTGAACTCTTCTGTAAACAAGACCAAGGCCAACATCCCATTACTCCAGCTTACCTCCCATGTCAACATGCCTTTATACCACGTCCAGCAGCAGTGACTGGACTGCTCTGACCCGTGTCAAACTTCTCTCAACATGGTCACCCTGTGGCAGGATGAGGACATTTCCCGTTGCAAAGTACATCTACAATACGGAAAATAAGTTATAGGAGATTCAAGTTGTTGCCTTGTTTTGTTTTCCTTTTATATGTTATGGCCAAATATTATTCACATGTCGTAGCATTGCAGATTTTAGTTGTGTGAAGTCGTTCAAAGCTCTGAGAAAACAACTCTAAAACACAAGAAGCAGTTCTTCTTTTAAACGTAGCAAAAACGCTTCTGATTTCTTGCCTGCAAAACAAGCATAAACATAATTTCTAAATTAGCATATCCTGGAAAAATTACCTACCTTATGCAGTTGTTTACAGGAATGCAATCCTGACCAACTAAGTGGTTTGTTCTTCTATGTAGAAGCGATTATCTGAATATTTCAATGCCTGGAGTAATTGTTACGCATTTCATTACTAAAAACACGTCTTGTGTAATACAGACATGTAGATTAAGAGCAATTCAATTGTCAATTACAGGAACATTTTTATTTTTCTTATACATTTTTTTAAATAATTGAATAAAAACATATTTTTTTAAGAAAGACGCAACAAAAGAAAACAAAATAATTCAATCCATCCGTCTATAATGTTTTAGTGATGTGAGAAGCGGGCCGGTTAATTGCTTTTCGAAACATTACAGTAGTTGTTTGTATGAAGATTAGGGTAGTATGTTAATACCAAAGTATATGAAGAGGATTTTATTTTTTAAAAATGCAACAACAGTGTTGATTATGATTATTATATTTTTCCTCATTTGGAAATCAGGGCCAGTGAGAATTTATCCATCCACCAGTCAGTCCATTTATCTCCTCATTCATGAATTTATTTTTTCCACTTATTGGGCCACAAAAGAAGCAAGTCTGATAATGTTCAATGTAAAGCTCTTAAATTAAATTCAAATGAGCGTTAACAATCCCTGGGTGAATTAGACAAAAACTTCTTTTTTTATGTTTTCTTCCAGAACTCCATTTTTCACATATAGATTGAATAGATTTTACAGAACCACAAGCACCTCCAAGAAGAACAAGTGCAAAAACATTCAAATCATTTTGCCAGTTCATACATACTTGTCTCCTGCGGTAATCCTTGCTGTATTTTTAAGCAAGCAGACTCAGCCAAATACACTCATTGCCCCGGAGTTCTAGATTTCTCTGTGCTGGCAGACGTACAAAAACACTCACACATTCCCGCAACTGCACTAAGAAAACTGCCAATACTGTAATCCTAAGTCAGTTACTGGGGCTCTTTGCTGGTGGGGATACTAACTGGATTCGGTTTAATTCATTAAAATGTACTCGACAACAAGAAAGAGCTAATATGGAGACAGGCAAAAAAAATAATAAAAATCGTCCTGCTCGTCTTGTACAGAAACAACTTTCTACATGTGCACAAACGCTGAAAGTGGAGCCCTCTACCTGCAGCGATGCAACACTGCAGGAGTAACACAAAGTGTTTTTTGTTGAATTATGAAACAAATTACAGCTTTATAATTATCTAACCAACAAAAAAAAATAAATAAATAAATCACAGTTCTCTATTTTCTGCTTCTGCTCCTAAATATTGTAATTTTTTTAAAGACCATTAGCCAGGTTTTTACAGACAGTTGTGGAGGTTTCGGCAGAATCTTGTTGCAGTTATTCATTTTATGAACTTCTTGCTAATGCTGTTTAAAGTGTCGTACATGGTGCATCAATGTTATGATACAAATTGTGATGTATAAGGTGGGGTATAACTATGCAAATATGTTTACAAAACGTCCTGTATAAATGAGTGTTGCAAGCAAATTTGTAGCAGTATAACTTTCTATTTTCATGTGACAAAGACGAAACTTAATATATTTTGTTTGAGATTTTAAACCTCCAAAATTAACAAATGTTTATTTGGCTAAAGTGGAAGTTTAATTAAGAATTTCAGAAATAAAAATCTAGAAAGTTTGTTCTGATTATTTAGTCTTCCTCTTTTTACTCTACTTCCCCTCTAAATAAAATCCAGCCAAGTCCCTTCAGCAGTCACCTGACTAGTAAATAGAGTCAATCCATGTGGTTTTATTCCAGTATAAATCCAACTGTTCAACAAAAACCTAAATAGTGGTGAGAAAAATTGCACTACAAGTCCAGTTTAATGCAAAAATGTTAACTTTTAATCAAATGAGGTGTAAAGTTTTTTCTTCATCTAAAAGCTATGGTGAAACATAGTGGTGGGGGCATCATGCTGTGGGGATGCTCTTCTTCTTCAACAGAGACAGGAATGCCGGTCAGAGTTTTTCAGCTAAATTAAAGAATAAGCCTTTTCAGATAATGCAACACCTGAGATTGGGATCGAGTTTCACCTTCCAGCAGGACAGACCCAGGGGTGCAGCCAGCGCTACAAGGGGGTGGTTCAAATGTGTTAAAACGACCCAGTCAAAGTAGAGACTATTAGGAAATTCTGACAAGAGTTGATCATGTTTATAGAAGTTCTCAGTCTAACAGGAATTGGCCTATATTTCAAAATCACACTTTATTTTTGGTCTGTCACATAAAAGTCAGTGATAAAACTGTGGAACGACCTACAAAACGATGTTAAAAATGCTAAATCATTACACATGTTTAAAAGAATGTTAAAGATTGTTTTTTTGAAGAAGTATGAAATAGTATAAAGTTAGAGTATAGTATCGTTGTTTAGTTGAGATTGATGATTGACCTTGCTTCTTTTGTTTTTCTTTTTGTTATTTTCTTTTTTTATCACAGAAGACAAATCACATTTTTTTTTGTTTTGATTCAGAGTTGAGGAAAAAGGGGCAGATACTATAAGATTTTTTCTTCTTTCTGCTACCTTTCATTTCATTTTTTTTCAAATACATATGTAGTATGTTTGTCAGTGTATATATTTGTGAAATGTATACAGATGGATATGTAGGAATGTATGGATGGAGGTGTATTTTCTTTTTTTTATTTTTGTATACTAAAAACTGTTAGGTTGTTTTCTTTATTCCTTTTCTTTTTTTTCTCTGTATTGAATGAAATGAATAAATTAAAAAAAAAAATGTGAAAAGGTTTCAAGGGGAATGCAGATTTTTACAAGACGCAATAGATAAGAAATCGTTGCTTGTGTCCTTGTTTCAAATTTTCAGACTCTCAGACTTTCTTGCAGCTACTAAACAACTGGAACGTTATACTCACCGCAAAAATAAAAGTGCTTGTATTTGTAGGTGATTTCCTCAGCTGACTCTTAGTCATGCTTACCAACTTGTGCGCTCATTGCTGTTGCTCTACCTCCTGCCAAACATGAGTTCTGTGTTACAGCAAACAGAAGAGCCTGCATGAAAGGTCCTGCTAGACGAATCATGTTGTTCGGGGGAAAAAGCCTTCCCATGTGGACGGGTAAGACCAGACTCAACCACATCTCCTTGCTGCCTGTAGACCTCAGTCTTTTGACACTGTTTAAGACAGCAGCAATGGTTATCTATATTTTGATTCTGACATAGATTGGGAGGTCATCTGAAGGACAGAAACTCCTGAGATGTAAATGCTTTTCACTCATTCTGCTCGTGCTTCTGATGGTGCTGTTAGTTCTTTAGCTTTAATGTGGAAAAGACCATTGTTATAGAGATAAGTTTCTGCTTTCAGCGAAAAGTCTAGGCCTTCTCAGCATTGACATCAGATATGGCTCACTGCCCAGGGTGCCACTCCATCATGGGGATGCCACAAGCACGTAAAAACAATTTTCTGTTTAGGTTTCCCAAAAGACTTTTACTACTGTTTATCTCCTTGAGTCAAGGAGGAGGTGAAATGACTTTCGTTATAAATACCTTAAAGAATGAAAGATGGCATGATGATACAATTGATTCATTTCCATTACAAAATACCGTTTTTTTTATTCTAAAGGGATTACATAATATAATAATATAATGCAAGTTTACCTCAAAAGGTTGTTGTAGATGATGAGCATGTAGGGAGGATGTCCTGTAGCGGTCAGTATTACAACAGTCAGGAAGAACCCTCTGACTGAAAACACTCAACAGAGCTATTTTGCAGTAATTTGAGAGAGCTGGAATTGCTGATGATCTTCACCTCAACATCTAAAATGTGGTACTATTCAAATTTGAACTAGATAATTTCACAAAAGAAAGGAAAAAAAAAACAATTGGAGATTTATGAGACTTTTATTGTATTTGGTGAAGCAAGACGTACCAAGGGTGCTCGAATCACTACTGCTTTTTTTTTATAACATTCATGGCTTACCAGCAGTGTTTGTGCTGTGTCTCAACAACCTCAGAACCAGAACTTAAGGTCCGGGAATGATGTCACGTCGAGCTTATTCACGATACCGTTTTGTGTCACATAACTGATGGGATAATGGTGCATTCCATTTGAGCTCAAAAGTTGGAGTTTCCAAGCTGGAATACCCCCTGGCCCGACACTAGGAAAGTTGTCTTGGTCCAGCCTCAAATTCCAACACGACAAAACAAGGCAGTCATGTTGCATTGTGATGTTGCATTGGAGAGTTGGGTAGATTGTTTCTGGCAATGATCTTGGAAATCTTAGCCAGGAAAATATGTGCTCTTGAACTGTTTTACAAAGTCTAGCATGTATTTGTGTTCAACGTCCCCCGAGTCAATGCTTTCTGGAGCTCTGCAATCATGGCTGCACGTTTTTATGCATCTTGTTATACAGGTAGAGGTAGTGACTAAAATTTCAGCCATATTGGGTAGAGAGCTTCTTTGAACATAAATTTTCAAGTCTCACTACAAATCTCGACTCTGACTAAAGCCTAGACTTTGATTAGGCCAATTTACAACACCAATTTGTTTTGGTTCCTAGGGTTAGGGCTAGGGTAGTGTTCAGGTTTTTGCAGCCTCTACCAGGTTTTCTCCCAAGTCATCCCTCTCCCTGGCTCCATTCGTCTTCCCTTTTAAACATTCCATGTTACAAGAGGTGTGAATCTTTTGCTCAATTTTCTTTCAAATATACTCCAGCAACTCAAGACTCATCAGGAATATCTAATTTCTAAGCATTCTCACCATCTGCACAACAGTGCAAAAGGGAAGACATGACTGAAGAAAAACAGATAAGTTTGGAGAATAGCTTTTTACAAGAGAAAAGTGAATTGTGCAACATGGACTGTAACACAATATCGACAACATGTTGCCAGGGTTTTTGCACAATGGAAACAGTGTTGGTCAGTGGGCCAAATTAAGCGTATACTCTTTCAGTTTGACTCAGTGCACTAATGCGGTGAGCGGCCTTGGGAGACACCTTTGCAGAAGGCCAGGCGCATTAGTTGAGGACGGCCAAAGAGGGAAGATTGAAAGCAGTGGATCTTGGACCAGTCGTGGAGTCATTTCCCCCCCATATGCGAGGGCCAGACCTCCACGACTCCCAGATGTTTACCACCATCCCAGCTGCTTCCTTACTCTCTCTTTCTTTCTCTTCATCTCTGCTCCAAATGATTTCTCCCCTCCCCTCCTTTTCGGAGACTCTTTAAACCTTGCTTTCTCTATAATCATGCGCTCTCAGCTCGCCAGAGGTCTTTGAAGTAGGCAGTATGTCTCCAGCCATATGATGATATATGCACTGTATGTTTCCAAAGCAGACAGAAAGCAGGAAAAAAAAGAAAAGGGAGAGCAGGGAAATGCTGCCATTGCCACAGTGCGGTTTTCCAAATGTTAATTATGTCTTGCTCAACTTTAACATCTTACACGTGTGTGTTTATTTATGAATTTATCTGCATCTGTTATGTCTAAGCGTGCATGTAGCATAAATGTTTGGAGGCCCAAGCCAGACAGATAGATAGAGACGTGGAGGAGCGTGTGTGTATGCGTGTGTGTGTGTGTGCGTGCGTGTGTGTGTGTGTGTGCGCGTCCGAGCGTGTGAGTGCGTGCAAGCTACTTCCTCCCATACATGCAGTGGTGGAATTCACTGCATCAAGGGTTCAAAAGAGTTAATGGAAATCTTCACTTGCAACAACAAGAGCAGACCTGCCTTTCTTCTCCCTCTTTCTCTCTGTCTCCTTTTCAACCTCAGTCTGCCATTCCAAACACTCTTGACTCTGCTTTTGTTAGTT